>NC_136524.1:28921630-28959130 GCF_053919585.1 Euprymna scolopes | reverse complement strand
CTTAGGGTTCCTTTAGGGAGAAGGTGAGGAAATAATGCATATTTAAGTTTATGGGAACCTATTTGTTTGGAAGCGAGGCCTATGTTTCTTTTGTTTTTTTTCTCTTCAACTTTTCAGCTTCTACAACTTTTTGTTAAAAACTTTTTTTTTTTGTTTGTTTGCAGGGCGGGGGCAATTTTTACATTAGATGAAACTCCTCAATTTCCTTGAGAGTGACGAGTTTTAGAAGTTATCCAGTATACTCATTAAGACAAGGTCATTTATATTTGGTGTAGACAGGTACTTTTAAAGAATTGCATTCTGCACTGTAAGTCACTTGCAGAGGTTGCGGGTGTCTATTCTGACAGCCGTTCTTACCATGAGTAGGTTGAGAGGGTCTATTCCAAAACCTGTTCTTCGTATGCGGGGGGGGGGGATGCTTCCACCGGATAACGCCGGTTAACGAGTCCTGCTAGTGAAATATAATTCAAAGTGTTGCTTTTTTTTATTCCTGCAAAAGATATTTTCTTCAAATTTACTTGGTTAGCAAAACATCAAAATGAGGTAGTTCCCTAATTGTCGCTTATCATTTATAACTAGCAGTCTTTGTCTGCTCGCTACAAATCGCTAAGAAAAAGAAGGCAGAACTCCCCATCACTCTCTCCTCTCTTTCTCTCTCTCTCTCTCTCTCTCTCTCTCTCGATAAAAAATGACAAAACTAATCGATAAAAAGAAAACAAAGCTCTCTTTCTCTCTCTCTCTCTTACTCACTCTCTCTTTCTCTCTCTCTTTTACTCTCTCTTTCTCTCTCTTACTTACTCTTTCTTTCTTTCTCGCTCTCTCTCTTGCTCATCGCTGTTTCTCTGTCCATATCGGTCTTTCTCCTTCTCTCTATAGTTTTTCTGTCCCCTTTCATTCTGTTTTCATAATAATAATAATACGGAGATATTTTTAAATTATAATTTTAATTTAATTTTATTAGATGGCAAAGAAATTCTTTTAGGGAGTTGAGTTAGGGCTTTTCGGGCACTCCCTAATAAAATAAATAATTCAACACAAGCTACTGAATAAACGAACAAGCAACTTCGTAAAACTTAACAAGGAAAAGGTTTATTGAAGCAAGTCAGGGTAAGATGCCAAAAAGATATAACTCGGATAAAACTTGTCTGCCTTTGCCCGGTAGTTATTCCCAAGTGGGAATCGTCGATACTGGTGTAGGCAGAGAGGGAGAGGGAGGAAACAGGTCTGCTCTCTTTGGTGTCTGGCTGGAAAAAAGGAGGAGTTTTTCTCATCCGGAATAGAAGCAGTTAGAGTTCCTTAGGGGATAAGGAAGGTCCCTGCGCTATGCCTCTGATTGGTCAGTATGTGCCATATCGCACAGTCAGGGGAGGCACTGACGCACAAGAAAAAGAGTTCTATTTGTTTCTGCTACACCTTTCTTTTACAGCTAGCAGGGCTAGTCGGCATTGCCCTATGCAAAAGTGTAACATAAATTCTGTTCTTCTCTCTTTCTGTTCCTCCTATTTTCCTCTTCTCTTCAACTAGCTAATTCCTTTCTCTGCAGATACATAAATATACATAAATCGAGTCGACATAAAAGAAATAACAGTGAAAACAAATCAGTTACTTCCCTTTAATTAGTGGTTGGAAAGCAGATTACTTGACAACATTAAAAGATGTGTGTGTGTGTTTTGATAACATTAAATTATATAAATGGCCATTTGATCTCCAAATAATGATTTTTTTTTTTTCATTTTACATATATATCTGGTTTATGCTGATGACAAAATACCAACTTGTTATGGTATTTATTGTGTATTTTTCAAGTTTTAGCTAGGTGTACAAACAGACTTTGTACAATTTAAATCAATTGTTTCATTCTTTTCAGCTGTTTACACCAAGTAGCTTCATGCCTTGTCTGGAGCGACTTCCATCAATAATGAAAAAATTTCACTAAATAAAGTTCATGTTTCTTTGACTGGAATATCAAAGTAATCTCTTTGCGATTTTATTCATGAGGGGAAGTTAGAACAAGATTTTATTATTGTCTGCATGTACGGAACGCCCCTTTCTCTCCTACTTTGTACCAAACACCAAATGAAACTTCCATAAAAAAAATTTGTGTTTTTTTCCCCCCTAGAGCATACTGCAAGGTTGCTTTTCAGCTAACTATAATGTCATCATCTTCAAGTCTAACGATTACAAATATTCTTGAGCCATCTTCATGATGGTGGTGGTGGTGGTAGTAGTGGTGCTGGTACTGGTGCTGCTGGTTGTGCTGCTGCTACTGCTGACGCAGCTAGTTGAGGTAGTTGTGCTGGTGCTGCTGCTGATGATGATAGATGGATAAGATTTCTTGAGTTAATAGACCTAGGAAAGTTGAGATAGCGAAGTCAGTTGTGAGGAGAAGGCTGAGGAAACCCCAAAAGGAAGAGGATACTGATAGATTTGAAAGATAGAAAGAAAAGCAAAAAAAAAAAAGAGGGATAAATAAAGAGCTGGCCAAAGATAGGTTAATTTTTAGAAGTTGATTTCTTAAAGCCGTCCAACACATGCCAGCATGTTAAACCAAAGCTGATATCAAAGGCTTCCTTGACCTTGAGAGGCACGTAATCGCTACCTTTGGTGTAACTTTCATCAAGAAAACTGATCCAACGCATTAGATGGTGGTGGTGGTGGTCGTCGTCGTCGTCGTCGTTGTAGTCCCAGTCAAGTTTTCTTCTTCGCTTTGCAAGATTCATTTCTGATGAAATCAATATAATCAATTTGATACAAAGAGTTATCAAATTCGATCACAACTGACAGAATGCCTGCATTGATGGAAACTCTCTATACAGAAACTCTATTTGTCAAAAGAAATTTAATCAGCCATTCTAGAAATTTGCTTAAGTGGATTTATCTTTGCTGACGTCACACAAACTCCCAATTGTCCTCATCTAAATTCTGAAAGTCAGAGTTATTTTGAGTTTTTTTCGTGATATAAGCGTTGTTTAAATTTTAAAATAAAATATGTATAAAATACGTTTATAAGCCAAATTACAACCCAATATTATTTTTTATTTTTTACTCACGTTCACCCCTAACAAGGCACATCGCCATTTGGATGAAAGGGGTTACTATTCGGGACCATGCCTAGGAAAGATTAACAAGATGTTGGTTCACATTAATCATATCAGTACAGTTAGGGAAATAGGTAGCAGGAAGGGAATTTCAAAGTCTTGGTGTTTGAGAACAGGAAGAAATCCTGGAACAAAACATTGACTATTATTATTGGTAGTAAAAAAATGTGACAATAAACATATATTTATTCGCTTAAAATTAATATTTCGATAATAGACTATTTGGTAAATTCTGTTGTTTTTTTTTTAATTCTTTCTTTTTTATGAAAATAGCTCCAGACACGGGATGAAGCCACTTAATGTAAGGAGCTAACTAGAACAAAAGATGATTATCTTAGAACATACATACATACATACATACATGCATACATACATATGCTAATAATAATAGATTCAAGGCCTAGTGTTTTTTATGGAAATTGGTCCAAACAAGGCATGAAACCACTTAATGTAAGGGAATTAAAAAACAAAAATATTACTTGGGTATCACTTTTCCTCCTACTATAGCCATACTAAGATTAACAGGAATCTCCTGTCTTTGTGATAATCATCTTTCATTCTTGTTAGCTTTTTACATCAAGTGGATTCATGCCTTGTCTGGAGAGATTTCCATAAAAAAAGCTAGGTATTGAATCTATTATTATTAGCGTATGTATGTATGTATGTATGCATGTATGTATATATGTATGTTCTAAGATAATATTTTGTTCTAGTTAGCTCTTTACATCAAGTGGATTCATGCCTTGTTTGGTGCGATTTCCATATGGAATCTATTATCATTATAGTGTATTATGTATGTATATGTTATGGTATATTCTAAGATAATTATCTTTCGTTCTTGGTAAGTTCTCACATCTAGTGGCTTCATACCTTGTCTGGAGCGATTTATATTAAAAACATATTATATATATAAATATATTATATATATTTAAAAAAAAAAAAAACTATGGGGCGATTTATCAGAAATATTTGTTTAAATTGGATTTAAAGACGACCATGTTGTAAACTTCAGGCAAGCAGTTCCATGTTAATGAGCTCTATAGGAAGCTTTTGCAAAGAAGATTTGTCCATGGAAATTCCTTTTTGTGCTAGTATCACGGAGGAAAAAAAAAAAACAATGTTTTTTTTTACGTTGTGGTAGTAAGACGAGTTCTTGCTGTGAATGTCTTACAATGATGAACCAGAGATTGGAACTCAGTTGAGAATTTTTTATGGAAATAACAATAGGATAAAGAGAGAGTGAGAGAGAGAGAGAGAGAGAGAGAGAGGGAGAGAGAGATGCGGAGAGACTAGCGACGTTTCTTTATAAGCACATATAACACAAGAAGACTTATGTGTCAATTATTCCGTGTATGAAAAGGATTTCTTTGCAGAGAGAAAAACAGGCATTTTTTTGCAGGGCCGGAAATGATCCTCCTTTTGGAGCACTGACTCATTATTCCACCGTCCGACCTTGTATCACATCCCTTCCCTGTGGGAAAGAGGTAAATATCAGTCAGTGTAATTGTCTGTATTTTTTAGATGAGGTGTTTTCATTGATTGAGATTGTCGGACTGACTTCCTCATCTTGGTTGTTATTGTCACAACGTTTCGGCCGTTTTGCCCTCCGGCCTTCGTCAGGTGTTTTGTATCGAACTGGAGAACCGTTTGTTAGGAGTCTCGAATCCAACCCTTTATTATTATTACGGGTGTACCGTGTTCGGACTCCAGCTAGGCTTTGGGACATAGTTGCTGATTCTCTGTTTTGAATGTTACTTTTTTTTACTGCCTTTGTTCAGGATTGAACTCAGCACCTTTGGGTAACTGTAAACTTTGATACAACATCTAGGACTACTCGGCCATATGTCAACTGAGTTCCAATCTCAGTCAGTGTATTTTCGTGATATTTTATTTATTGCTAAGTACCCTCTATTTTTTATCTAATACTTTATTCAAGTTTTGTATAAAAAATGAAGAGGAGGGGGGCTCTTAAACAATGTGGCATACAGCCAAAGGGAATGAGGGGAATGGGAGTCGGGGGTCATACCTCATTCACTCTGTGGGCATAAGCTATTCAAAATTCCCACATGGTTGAGTGTTTGAAAAATTTTATTCACAAAAACAAAATAAAACATAAAAGTAAAAGATGGTTAGACACTTTTAGAAGACACTTATTTTAAATAAAATTTGAATGAGAGATTTGAAAACTTTGAAGCGTCGAAATAATGATAAAACCATTTTATTTATGTTTTTTTTTTTTTGTTGTTGTTGAAAGTCTAATATTTCACTAAAAATAGCATCATCAGGGTAGGAAGTCCAGTTCGTGAATTTTTTCCTTTTTTTTTTCCTTTTCTTCATTTTAGTGTTAAGGAGGAGGTGATGCCTCGGAGTAGAAGAGAAATATATGTGTTGTTCCTGTGGTTCCAAGTGTGTTTTGGTTTAGTTTCAAGCGGGAAATTCAAAGTAAAAGATGGTTACTCACTTTTAGAAATAAAAACATTTATGTACAAACAAAATTTTTTTTTTATTTCACAAAAAACAAAATCAAAAGAAGAAAAAGAAAACATGGCGAAAAAACAAAATAAAGAAAAATAATAAGAAAAAGAAATGAAATAAACAAAATGCTGGCTATTATATATCAGTGCGGGCCTATCCAACCTATTCTAGTTGTTGAAGTGCTTGCTGTTTTCCAGGTATTGCCGAAAACAAGAGAGACACTTCCTAAGAGGGGGTGGGTGTTCTAAGGAGCAAAAGAAAGGTGGAAAGGGTTTCTTGGGTCATGCGATGACCCCCAGAAATAGATACCATTGGGGTGGTCTAGGGATGAAAATAATTTTGTCAGGAAGAGCATTCTGGAGATATACTAACACCTAAAATAATTCAGGGATGTAACTCATTCCCACAACTAAGGGACTTTTACTTTGCTTGAGAGACCTAAGGTCGACGTCTGCCATGTATAGGCAGGGAACATGTATTCGAACCTGTTTCGATTAAATATGCATAAACTAGTGGTTCAAATCAACCTATGTGTAAATACCACACAAGGTAACATCCTCCTATCACACTTGATTTTAATTTCAAGCTGATACTTAAAATATAAAATCAGAGCATGATGAGAAGGCAGCAACCCCTCACGCCCTATCTCTAAGCATGAAACCCACAATACCATTCTAACTACAGCTAAAATCACTGGAACACCATTCGTTCCTCCCTAGGCCTAAACAGGTCCCTGTTGTAGACCACTGCCCCCAAATCCACGTCACCTACTCAAGGACGATGCGAGCCTTGACCTCACTGACTCCAGAATTCATACAACTTGGAACAGTTGAAAAAACTATGCTCTACTGTTTCTATTTGATCTTGCAAGCGATGTGGGCAAAACTAACCAATCCTGAAGTGCATGTTATTGAGCCATAGTGTATTGCGAACCAATCACCAGGTTAGAAAAAATTAGGAATTGTTAAGGTAACTCTGACCTTTTTTTTTTTTTTACATAGGCATCACCACATTATCAAGGCCAAGAGGCCACTCAAGGATAAGGGTTAAAGAGTGTACAGTAGAAATTGGACATTATAGTAATCATTAGTAATGAAAATTTGGTAAAGTTGATAACTTATATGGAACGGCTCATCAAGAACTTATTTACATTAGACTTGAAGACAACCATATTGTAGTCAGCTGGAAAGCAGGAAAACTGAAGACAATTCCACAGGCGTGCAGTTCTAAGAAAGAAGCTTTGTTCATGGAATCTACGTTTAGGTTTAGGCACAGATAAAGAGTGGGGGGAATTATTGATAGTGTTTACAGCTAGACGAGTGTTTCTTGTGAAAGTTTGGCGAGGGGGGACCATAGACTGAAGCTCATTCGAACACTTTCCATGAAAATAACGATACATCAGAGACAAACTTGCAACATCTCTTCTGTGAGATAAAGGTTGCAAGGAAGAGAAAAGGACATCTCCTACGAGGCTACAAAGTCTATTTTGAACTCTATCAAGGCAGGCCAAGTCCTTTCTAGCAGCTCCTGCCCAGATGTGGCAACAGTATTCCATCCTGCGCAATTCCACTGAGAGTGAGTCTCCTCCTCTGACAACTGCAGCCGCTCCCCAAGTAGATCAGAAGCAGTCCCTACCACTAAATCTCGATACAGTACCCTCCCTAGGTTGTGCGAGATCACTAGACTCCAACAGCACTCGAAGCACAACTTGGTTTTTGTTGAAGAATTGCAATTGACCTCTCAGCCTATGATGGGAAAGGTGCTCTTGACTGCAGGGTCCCACACATATTCCTCTGTCAGAGTTCTATTTAGGAATGCTAGTCTCTCTGTATTTTTGTGGCTTGCCAAGTCAGGCATTCTCAAGCCTCCATCAGTCAGACGTTGAGTGCAGACCTGTCTATGAACAAGTGGCTTCTCCTTGTTCCAAAGAAGCGAGAAGAGGAGACTCATTAATGCCGCTAAGTGGTTTGCAGGCAAGGGCAGTACAGGAAGTCCTTAAAGGATTAGCGGAAAGATGTAAGTGCCACATGCCTCCGCCTTACCTTTAAGGGAAAGTTCCCTTTTTAGCCAAATCCACATATACATGCTGACTTTTTCCTGTACTTCCGACCATTTCTTGTTCAACTGGAGACCCTGTCCAAACCAAGTGCCAAAAATCTGAACCGGGCTGTCGGTCCAATTGAGACAGCCTGGTAGCACAGCCATGCCCCTCCAGGCAGCCAACCTCAGGTCATTGGATTTACAAAGGTTGACTACGGCCCCTGTTACCACTTCATACTTGTTGAGTGCCTTTGTGATGCTGTCAATGTCTCTGTGGCTTGAGACACACACTGTCACATCTTTGGCATACGGAAACTTTGGCCATCCATCTTTGGCAATACTTTCAACATCCAGCGGGAAGGTTAATTTTAGGGCCCTATAAAAACCTGGTTGGATCTACATTGGGACCATACTCTCATATCTTGGTTTCAACTGGGCTAGGGAGATGTACCCATCCTCCACCAGTCTGAGATCCAGGAACACCCCCGTTGGGGGCCTCTATAATGCGCCAAACAGCTTTTGTACATCCCTCTCTGTTCTTGCAGTAGTTTACATTGGGGAATCTCTCCAAATCCTGTCCCCAGATCTGTGTGAGGAGTTACAATGGTTTAATTAACCCTCTGGGTCTCACTGTGAGGTCTTTCATAGTATACATCGAGATTATAATCTCGACAATCAGCCCATTTCGGTGACCTTTTTGCTGTCATATTGATGTAAAATATTGTGTAGCCCTAGGAGGTCCACTCTCCCAGGCTTTGCATCCGGCCTTTCAGGAGGAGCAAGTTTATTGCTTGTTGCCTGAGGCAGCCTCACTGGAGAATCCTGATGGGCTACTCAGGCATATTTTTTGCAGAGCTGAAGTGCTCCTTCTTTTGGAGCAATGACATATTTTCCCACTTTCCAACCTTGTGTCACATCCTCTCGCGGTGAGAGTGACGTAAATATCGGTCAGTGTACTTTCGGATACACATCAGTCCGACAGAAACTGGGCCATTTCGATGGCCTTTTTGATAGCGGAGTGATGCAAAACGTTCTGTGTAGTTCCAGGAGGTCTACCCTCCCAGCCATTGCCTCCTGGCTTTTGGGAGAGCAAGTTTATTGCTTGTTGTCTGAGACGCCGTCACTAAAGTTACTCAGGTTCACCTCGCATCAATGACTGGAAAAGACCGATCGCAATGTTAGGAACGAATACGCTGTTAGTTAAGACGAATCTAAGCAGGCGATTTTTTTATAAATTAGAAGAAATAAAAATTTACTTTTAATTGTGCAAGTTAGGATTAGGGTTTAGGGTTTAGGGTTGGGGGTTAGATAAATGTTATTTTTCGTAGTGTTTTAAAAATTGAGCAACACTCTGTCTTTTTCGGTTATTTCCATCTGTTGCCGAGTGAACCTGAGGCAACTTCATGGAAATCGCGGGTCGTCCAATTTATAATCCCCCCCCCCCAAAAAAAAGTTACTGTATTGTTGTTATATTTTGATTTTTTTCTGCTTTTCCATTATTTTATTTATTTACTTTTTTTTGTTTTGTTTTTATTTTTAAATCGTAATTCATATCCGATGAATGTTGTTATATTATCTGTTTTTTAGTGTTTTTAAGATTTGCTCGGTGACGCTCTGCCTAATCTGACAGTTTACCTCTGGTGCCAGGCAAACCAGTGTTGTTTTACAATTTTGTCATTGTTCTGAGGGAAACAACTCTCTTTTACTAGAAGATTCGTTTATTTTTTCAACTCATAATTTAGGACGCTAATAATGCTGTCAGTTGTTAGATATTTATCTAACTGCTTTTTGCTCCGTGACAATGGCAAAAATAAGTCAAAGACAACAAAGTCTTACTCTAAAATTCAATACAAATTTTATTTGATCCTCGGTTGCAAAAAAAAAGGAATGCCCATTTTTGCCCCTCACAACAGAGCTGTTAACAACCTCAAAAGGTGATAGTGTTCTTCAACAGGAACTAGTCGCTGGTTCATCTGTCTTTGAAGATATGAGTTTGTAGCCGTTGAATGGGTCGATGTGATGCCTTCTGATGTAAAAACATCCAATCCTTGCATGTAGAAGTGCATGATAAATATTCATATCAGGTCGGCAATTTATCCCAAAATGGAAGTCTCTAACGGACTTAAATAATAATGTGCCTACTTATTTAGGCTTGAAATAAAAAATCTCAAAGAGACAATAGATGGAGATTCCATGCCTCATGCGGGGGGGGGGGGGGCGGAAGTCAAACGTCCTTCTTGTATCGGTTGCATGAATGAAACTGAAGCAGAGTTCTACTCCATCCGTACAGTACAGCTTCCTTGATTGAAACTGAAAAGAAAGCATGCAGATACAAAAAATGTGTGAAAGCGAAAAATATAAAGCGAAAAAAAATGTGTGAAAGCGAAATATAATCGACCGATTTGATTGGTCCAAAACAAATACAATGGGAGGCATGATGTAATTGTCAAATTTCTAACACGGTATGTTTTCACGAGCAGTTTACAAAAACATACTTTTATATTTTTCGTTCTTTATTTTATTTTATTTATTTTTTGAGGGGGGGAGTAGGATTTAGGAGAGGTAATTGTTTTAACTTCCTAATAAATTATAGCAAAGAACAAGGCACAAAAGAAACACAAACTCCTTTCTAAACAATAACAATGAAGAGTATTTTATTTGTAGCAGGAACTGATAGGTCAGGCTGCTAAAAGGGAAGAAGTAAAAGAAAGTTCTTTAAGGTCGTCGAAGGTCAGTCAGTACCGTGTCGTCCCCGGCTGGATAGCAGTTGTCTCAAATCGAGATCGTCAATGCTATAGCGAGATCTCGAGTGAACAGGGGACGAAAGAGGATAGATGTTGCTACGCTGGCAGTCTGTATCTGACTGCTCATGTTCCCTTAAGACTTTTAGGGAGCAGACTGTTAGCTGATTGGTCAGCCTGTGGCCGGAGAACTCAGAGGGGGGCATTGATTCACCAGAGAAAACAGTTCTCTGTGACTGCTACATCACCCCCTGCTTAGGCAGAATGCCGATAGAGAAGAAAAGAAATAGTGCAGTTGTTTTACAATTTTTGTGAAAAAACAAAATGTTCTTGCTTTTCCGTGAAAAAATGTTCTTGCTTTTCTGTGAAAAGTTGGTTTTCCTGAAGAAGAAGAAAAATGTCTTTCTTGTAAAAAGTCCTGTTTTTTTTTTGTTTTAAAAAAAAAAAAAAAAAAAAAATCCAAGCAGAAATTGGACAAAGGCATATTAAATGTACAAAGTCTTACATAATTTCTTTGGCCACTACATGTAGTGGTTATATAACTGTCTTTGGGTGGAGTACTCACTTTAGGTGTATGTGTATTTTGATGCTGTGTGTGAGTAGGGGGAATGTGTGGCTCGTGTGTTTTTGTGTCAAGAAAGGCTCTTTTTACTCTGTCAATAGAGACAGTTTCCCTTTTACCACTAATATCTAGAATGAAAAGCTTATCAGTACGTGAAAGCACACGATAAAGGCCAGAATAAGGTGAAGTTAGGTGGGGGGGGGGCTTTCACAGCATCCTTTCTGAGTCCAAGATGAAATGTCCTTTGGAACCGATGATTTTATGGTCTGTTCCCTAGTGTGCATCGGTGGGAACTTATTTTTGGCCGGATACACAGGAACGTGTCCAGGCAGTGATATCACACCTCATATTTGGCCAGAAAAATCTAGCTGTAATCAGCTTCACTGTGGCTTTGCATCCGGGGTGTGCCAGATTGTGTAAGGTGTCAAAAACAACTCTAAGATGTGTCTTTGGAACAAATGGTCGAGGTGAATCTGTCGAAGTGTCACAAATGATCTGCATGTCCGAGGTAGACACGGGCAGGTATGCGAATTTGCAAGTTGCAAATTCAGGTGACGATGGATCCAACGTGTCCAGACTTGGCTGAGCTAAGGCCATCTGCTGTAAGTTGATATCCGATGGTGAGGACAGAGAATTAATGGGAAGACAAGACAAGGCATCTGCCGCTGCATTCTGCTCACCTGAGGTATGTCGGATATCGCTGGTAAATTGCGAAACAAAATCCAAGTGGCACGTTTTGCGGGGAGAATATTTGTCCGGCTTAGAATCCAGTGTGTATGTAAGCAGACGGTGATCAGTGTAGATCACAAATTGACGGCCCTCGAGTGAATGTTAGAAGTGTTTCACTGTGAGGTACATTGCTAGGAGTTCACGGCCAAATGTGCTGTAACGTTGTTCTGCCAATTTCTGCTGTCTCAAAAAGTATGCAAGATGTTGTAACTGTTGTTGGTGCTGGTGTTTCAACACTGCATCTACAGCTGTGCCTAATGCGTCAACAACCAGTGAAAACTGGGCATCGGGTACAGGATGTGCAAGTAGAGATGTTGTCGCCAGTTTTGTTTAAAAACTTTTAAGGTGAATCTCATTAAGTGAGATTTGCTCATTTTTCTTTTTTCTTCTTCCTGTTACGTAACTGTTATATCCCATTTTGACGGTATATAATAACATGACAAAATATGCCGAGTGGAATGCGTAACAAAAAGGTTTATTCGTACTTCGAATAATACACAATACAAAATGGCTGCTCGCCTTGAAGTTGATATACGCGTAAATGAAGGTAAAGGAAAAAAGGTAACTTAACGTGTGTGAGCGGAATGCTCGTCCTGGGAGCTTGGTTAATCCTGACTACACTTGGAGAGTGTAAGACGCGAGACGGTCGGGCTAGTGCGTACCACTGAACTCACTCCAAGACAATTCAAGACGCTCTTTTATACACCGTTTCGTATCCGGTGCTATCCGTAATTATGTCCCTTATAACACCTCCCCCTGAAGCTGAAATCTTCCCGATTTTAGCTTTAATATCGCTTCCGTTTAGGATCAGGACTTAAACGCCTGACGACTTTCCTTTTACGTGTGCTCTTCCTTTTGGTCAGAGTTTCCTTTGGTAAAGAATTCTGTTCAGCCCGTGCGGTATGTTCAGGAGATACATTCATGGGTCCATGTATACCCACCGGTTTTGGAATGTCAAATGTGTCGCACGTTTCCATTGGAATTTCCTCTGTATTTTCCGAAATTCTGGAACGGATTTGATAAACATGTCTTTTACAGACAAAACTGGGATCTTGAATAGTATAGACCATGTTCCCAATTCTTTTCTGAACAATACCGTCCACCCAATGATTTTTTCCATTCTGAAAATTTTTAAAATAAACTTTATCTCCTGGGGAATAGCACTTTACATTAAAATTTTCTTTTCTGGCAACTTTCTTTTTATCCGGTAGAAGTCTATCGAAAATGGATCTAATTTTTCTGGCGAACATAAGTTCTGCAGGGGATGAATTTACATCATTGTTTGGATTTGGGGTTACTCTGTAGATCGCTAGAAATGTTTGTATTGTCCGCTCATCTGTGTCAATGTTCATGTTTTTCCTTAATGCCCGCTTAAACGTGTCTACAAATTTTTCTGCCAACCCATTCGATCTAGGATGGTAAATAGGCGTCGTGATGTGCTGTATATCCAGTGAGTTGCAGAATTCTCTAAATTCGTAACCTGTGAATGCTGTACCATTGTCACTCACTATGGTCTTTGGTACACCAAACCGGCTGAAAATTTCGTCAAGTGCACTAACAGTATTCCTTGCTGTTGGATGTCTAATCTTGAATATCTCTGGCCATTTGGAGAAAGAGTCCACTACAATTAAGTAAAAAAAACCTTTTAGGGGTCCAGCAGAATCAATATGCAGTCGTGACCAGGGCAAGTCCATCTTTGGCCACGGGGTCGTTTTTACAGGCGGATCTCGGGCTGCTAACTGACATCCTTTGCACGCTTTGACACAGTTTTCCACCTCTTTATCCATACCAGGCCAATGCACGTAACCTCTAATTAGGGATTTCATCCTTGAAATGCCAGGATGACCTGTGTGAAATTCGTTTAGAATTCTTTTTCGTAATACTTGTGGAATTACGATTCTATCGGCATACATAAGCACATCTTCGCAAATGGAAAAAGGTGTAATTTCTCTTGCCATCTTATTTCTTTCCGTCCGTCCTACTTGATTTTTCATTTGCTTTATAAAAACGTCTTTTGCCGCTTCTCTTTTAATCTCTTCTAGAGTTACCGGGAGTTCACGGATCATATTGCATATTGAATTTGAGCATTCGCTTTCATCTTTAAGAGCTGCAATTACCGTCTCTTCGAAACTTTCATTTCCTTTTGGAATCAACCTTGACAGTGCATCCGCGTGTCCTAACTTTTTTGATGACACATGCTCCATCTTAAACTGATAGTTTAAGAGAGTTACAGCCCATCGCTGTAGTCGATTTGCAGTATGTGTAGGGATGCCTTTCTTCGATCCAAATATCGTGATTAGTGGTTTATGATCCGTCTGTAATATGAAGTTTCGTCCATGGAGAAAACGGTTAAACTTTTTGACTCCAAATATTATTGAGAGAGCCTCCTTTTCAATCTGGCTGTAGTTTTTCTCAGCTGCAATCAAAGTTCTTGACGCGTAAGAGATTGCTTTTGTTGTTCCATCCTCATACTTGTGGAGTAATGCAGCACCAACTCCGTAATCACTGGTGTCCGTTGCTAGCACAATCTCTTTCTCTGGATCGAAATGTGCTAATGCCAGATCTGATAGTAAACATTTCTTAATTTTCTGGAAAGCAGATTCACATTCCTTTGTCCAATTCCATCTACTGCCTTTTTTTAGTAGCTCGTTAAGAGGAGCTCTCAAATTATGTACATTAGGGATGTATATCGCATAATATTGTACCAATCCCAGAAATGACTGTAGTTTTGATACTGAGTCTGGGGCAGGCATCTTATCAATTGCTTCGGTCCGTTGTGGATCTGGCCTTTGTCCATCTTCGTCAATTATTTGACCCAGGTATTTGATCCTTTTCATGAAGAAATCACATTTCTCCGGACTCAATCTGAAACCAAACCCCTCTATTCTCTTAAGTACTTCTCTCACATGCTTCTTGTGCTCTTGCAAATTACTGCTCTTTATCAAGATATCGTCAAGGTATGCCATCGCAAATTCCAACCCTGCGAGCATCGTATCCATTATCTGTTGAAACAAAGCAGGGGCGACCTTTAAGCCAAAAGGAAGCCTCTTTAGCTTGAAAATACCCTTGTGCGTATTAATGCACAGGTACTTTGAGCATTCATCATTGACCTTGATTTGCAAGTACGCGTCTGAGAGGTCTATCTTGGAAAAATTTTTTCCTCCGTTTAGTTTTGAGAATAGATCTTCTGCCGACGGAAGGGGATAATTGTGGACCTTTAAACAGTCATTAAGGCCTGTTGAGAAGTCCGCACAGACCCTGATTTTGTTATTTTTTTTCTTCACATATACCGCCGGGCTGGCCCAATCCGTATGGTCAACTTTTTCAATAACCTCTAACTGTTGAAGTCTTTCCAACTCCTTCTCGATTGCGTCCATCGATGAAAACGGTACATTTCTTTTAGGTTTGAACACTGGGGTGGCATCTTTCTTCACTTCAAATTTGGCTTCTACTTTCACACAATGTCCAAGTCCTTCAGCAAAAACCCTTGGAAATTCTGCTTTTACATCGTCCAGAAAGTCTTCCACTTGGTTTGCTTTCTCTGTGTTCAACCTATTACAAAAAGAATTAACTGGTCGCTCCCATAAGTTAAACAGGACAAACCAATCCACTCCAAACAGACTTGTGTTCCTTCCTGGAACCACGTACACTTTGGACGTGCGTGTCTGACCATCAAATGTCACGTTGCACCTCAGTTCTCCTTTAAATTCCAACTTTTTGCCGCACACACTCCTCGCCATCTTGCTGGTTTCCATTAGTTCGGGTCGACCGATCCTTCTCCAGATATCTTCATCTATGATGCTGATGTCCGAACCACTATCCAGGAGTAATGTTACAGGATGTCCATTTATGTGAACACTGACATACTTACGCCTTTCGCAACTTTTCTCTTTCCTTGTGCGAAGCGCATTCACTTTGTCAGTCTTTCGTTTTTTCTTCTGGTCACAGTACGTTCCCTTGTGGCCTTTGAACCCACATTCGTAACATATCTTATTCCTGAACCAGCAGGTCTTTTTGGTGTGTCTCGTACTTCCGCAACATTCACAATTTTGGTACTTGTGCATTCTAGGGGTCCTTTGTTCTTGGGTCTTGTACGTTCTAGGGGTCCTTTGCCTTTTTACATGTTGTACCTTGTAAACGCTTTTTTCTTCAATGCGGGTGTTGTCTCTCTTGATATTAATGAGACGTTGACATTCCTCGGTAACTTTTTGTAAAGTTATATTTGGGTCCGACTCCATAATTGTCAGGATCCGGGATCTGATATCTTTGTCCCTTGGTTCTGTGAGTCCCTGTACAAAGATTAAACATTTAAATAAATCCGCAGAAATTTCATTTAATTTAAATGATTCACATAAGCAATTTACAATACAAGCATACTCTAAATAGTCTTCAGATTCCGATTTCTGTAAATTCAAACATTTATATCTAGAGTGAAAAAGGCTATCTCTTTTATCAAATATTTTAGACAACGTATTAATTGTCTCTTCAAAGGTCACTTCCTCCGGTTTTTTGGGTAAAATTAAGTTAGCGTACTTAGTGTTTTCGTCAGTACCCAGTTTTTGGAGCAACAGCGTGACTTTTTCTTCGTCGGTCCAATCCGAACACCTCTTTGTAAAAACTGTTTCATACCTTCTATAGTATGCTGGAAATGTAATGCCAGTATCGGGAGAGTAGTGAAATTCCGACAAAGAATTTGAAATACCTTCTGCAGAAAAATTCGTTTTTTTCTCAGTTGTCGAGGTTTGAATTAATTTTTCCAAATTCTTTTGTTCAGTCGACATTTGGCGTTGAAGTATTTTTGTTTGTTCTTGTTGTGCCTCTAAAGTTTTTTGTGTCATTTCTTGCTGTTGTTGTTGCAGCTGTTGTTGTTGCACTAAGAATTGTTGTGTCATTTTTGACTGTTCCTGAACGCTAAGAGTTAGCACTTTTGTCAACTCAGCCAATTGTTCCATATTTAAAAAAAAAAATGTCTTTCTAAAATTTACAACAATGATTCCACAAAATTTCGTAAGTATACGTTTTTCGCCAATTAGCAACAAGTCTTGCAAGAATAAATGTTTCCATACAGTTCATACAATTTAGCAATAGTAATTCTGCCTAAACGTAATTTTACACAATAATACTTTTCAAATTTACACAACGAATAATGCCCGAAAATGAGCAAACTGTTTTTCAACAAAAATACGGTTGCATGAAAGAAAAAAAAAAAAAAATTAAATTATAACAATAGTCTGTTTAATTTAGAGAAAAAAAATCGTAAAAGTTCTTTTTTTTTTCTTCCAAAAACGTAATCCAAAGGTGCCGGGTTCGAATTCCGCCTGCGTTCCTCACATATTTTTTTCTTCAAAAAATATAAATAAAGTTCACTTTACCTTGTCAATATCTTTCAAGTACAATTTTATTACCTTTCCGAGAGTTCATATCGGAGAAATCCGTACTTTATGTAAGACAATTTCGAATAGTTCTTTGCCGTACGTGTTCAGTAACGAAATCCTCGTAAATTTGAATAGTACACAGTCCTATTAGTACGGTAATTTATCTCTGTTAAGAGATAAGAATCATCCTTGTCGCCAACTGTTATATCCCGTTTTGACGGTATATAATAACATGACAAAATATGCCGAGTGGAATGCGTAACAAAAAGGTTTATTCGTACTTCGAATAATACACAATACAAAATGGCTGCTCGCCTTGAAGTTGATATACGCGTAAATGAAGGTAAAGGAAAAAAGGTAACTTAACGTGTGTGAGCGGAACGCTCGTCCTGGGAGCTTGGTTAATCCTGACTACACTTGGAGAGTGTAAGACGCGAGACGGTCGGGCTAGTGCGTACCACTGAATTTACTCCAAGACAATTCAAGACGCTCTTTTATACACCGTTTCGTATCCGGTGCTATCCGTAATTATGTCCCTTATAACACCTCCCCCTGAAGCTGAAATCTTCCCGATTTTAGCTTTAATATCGCTTCCGTTTAGGATCAGGACTTAAACGCCTGACGACTTTCCTTTTACGTGTGCTCTTCCTTTTGGTCAGAGTTTCTTTTGGTAAAGAATTCTGTTCAGCCCGTGCGGTATGTTCAGGAGATACATTCATGGGTCCATGTATACCCACCGGTTTTGGAATGTCAAGTGAGATTTGCTCATTTTTCTTTTTTCTTCTTCCTGTTACGTAACAGGTCGGAAAGAAGAGCTAGAAGATCCGCACAGGAAGTGCCTTAGTTGATGAAGTGAAGTGGGTGGTTGAAGGTCTTGTAGAGCCTTCACCTTTTCCGGTAATGGAGATATACCGTCAGGGCTGATAATGTGGCCCAGGAAAACTAGTGACGAAGCACCAAAAACACATTTACCAGGGTTAATCCTCACCTGGTATTGCTGAAACCGTTTGAACAGTAGGCAGAGGTGAGTGACGTGTTCCTAAGTTTATGCACTTGCCACAAGAATGTCGTCTATATAGTTATAGACAAAGTCAAAGTCACACACTACTTCGTCCATGAAGTGCTGAAAGGTGCTAGCCGCGTTTCTTAAACCGAAGGGCATAGTTAAAAATTCAAACACTCCAAATGGAGTTGTTATGGCAGTCTTGGGTATGTCGGCCGGATTCAATAGGATCTGATGGTAAGCCTTGACCAAATCTAGTTTGGAAAAAGTCTTACAACTTTGCAGAGAGGAAGCAAAATCTTGTATATTGGGTAACGATCAGGTACCGCCATGGCATTGAGTCATCGATAGTCCCCAGTCAGACCCTAATCTCTGTCACATTTCGGGACCATATGCAAAGGGGAAGCCCATGGACTGGATGAGAGGCATATTATTCCTAGTTGAACATATGGTTGAATTCTGCCTTCACTGCCTTAAGTTTGTCAGCAGGGAGGTGGCGAGGGCGTAAAAAAACAGGAGCACCTGTGGTCTCGATGTGGTGTTTTCTGGTGTGTGTGGATTCACTCACAACAAAATTCAAATTTGTTAACTCCGGTTAGGAGTGTAAGATGGTCTGATACGGGTTATCAGAAGCGGCAATGAAGAATACTGGGCTGATAGAGGGGTGTTTCTTTTCCCCCCCTGAGACAGAAAGTTCTGTATTTGCTCATATCCACTATCAGGTTGAAGTGGTGCAGGAAGTCCACACCTAGAATAGGATAGGGTAAACCAGCTATCATAAAAACCCACATAATGTCTCTACATAATTCCAAGTCCAGAGAACGAGAAATTTGACTGT
Organism: Euprymna scolopes; assembly: GCF_053919585.1. Classification (NCBI taxonomy): domain Eukaryota; kingdom Metazoa; phylum Mollusca; class Cephalopoda; order Sepiida; family Sepiolidae; genus Euprymna; species Euprymna scolopes. Next base: position 28,940,269 of record NC_136524.1, on the reverse strand, counting down.
ACATAGGAATGGGGGAGTGATTTGCAGTGTGATGGATGACACTAGAGGCTTCTCGGTGAGGAGGTTCACTGGCCAAATGCTGCAAGCAGCTCTGGTATCACCTAAGCAACGTGCTTGGGATAAGGAGTCAGTGACAAAATAGGCATGGTTATGGGAGTTCTGTGGAGAATGTGCTGTGCTCAGTTCTCCAGACGATCGTTTTCCTGGTTTGAATATGAACAAGACATTTTACAGCACTGTGCCTCCGTGCCAAAACGACTATGATAGAAGCATAGTCCTGGCTTGTTAAAGTGACGGCGATGTGGAGATGGAGAACAGTGGCGACTGTAGCAGCATGAAGGCAAGGAGTTAGTCTGGAATCGGCGTCTGCGGCTCCAGCTTGCCAAATTTTTTGACCTCATGAGTGAGGGTCTCAATGGCTGTTAAAATAGCCATATCCACGAATGGTTGGGTTGTGATGTTGTTAGGCTGTGACATCATTGCGAAGGCTTGCAGCAACTATTTTATATATATATATATCTATAAAAGTGAAAGTGTGTGTGTGTGTGTGTGTGTTTGTGTGTCCGTTCGTGTACGTTTCCCTACAACATAATTCTGTCAATTTTCAGTCTACAGACTCGAAATTTGATATACAGGATATTGAGATTTAGGAAAAACTTTGTAATCGGTTTTAGGCCAGAAATTTGTCTGTTAAAAGGCCAAAGTTCAACGATTTGACCTTTGAGAACCCTACCAAACTCCTCCGACAATTTGGGGTATAAACACTTGAAATTTTAGATATAGGTTCCTTAGACATGGATTTAACTTAATAACTTGATTTGAGCCCAAAAGAATAAATGTTAAGGGGCCATAATAGGGGTCAAAGTTAAAAAAAAATTTGACCTCTGTGGTGTCTACCAAATTACTCAGACAATTTCTGGTCTAAACATTTGAGATTTTACATAAAGGGAATCCCAGAGATAGGGCAAGCTTTTTAATCGGTTTTGGTCGAAAATTTGAGCTACAAATATATAAATGTATGTATGTATGTTTACATGTCTGCTTAAAACCTTCGACAGAGGCGATGGATTTTCACAAGATCAATATCATTTTGAAGCTCGACCCTTCAGACGACAAATACCGAAAAATTGACAAAAAACATTAATTTCTTCACCCTCAACTGGGCACTTGTCTACAGGGAAAGTCGTTTTTTTTGCCGATATTTTCGAAAGTCATTTCCTCTTTTCAATTGTCTAGCCTTAATTTAAACCTACGTCACTTCCGGTTTGGCGGTGGTCGTAACAGCAAAGACATCACATTTTTTTCCCCCGTTCTTTTTCTCCTTCATGGTATGGGTTCGAGCCTGCCTTCCTACTACCACTTTTTTTTTTTTTTTTTGCTCAACACACATTTCCAAACATCCGGGCAACGCCAGGCACACACGCTAGTATATATATAAAGAAAGCGACAACAGACCAAAAAAGAAACATCAATTATCCAAAATACAGAAAGGCAGGCACAAAAGAAACACAAACGTCTTTTTTAACAATAACAATGAAGAGTATTTTATTTGTAACAAGAACTGGCAGGTCAGGCTGCTAAAAGGGAAGAAGTAAAAGAAAGTTCGTTTAAGGTCGTCGAAGGTCAATCAGTACCGTATCGTCCTCAGCTGGATAGCAGTTGTCTCAATCGAGACCGTCAATGCTATAGCGAGATGTCCAGTGAATAGGGGACGAAAGAGGATAGATGTTGCTACGCTGGCGGTCCAGATTTGACTGCTGACGTTCCCTTAAGCAGCGCCCTGTTAGCTGATTGGTCAGCCTGTGGCCGGAGAACTCAGAGGGGGGCATTGATTCATCAGAGAAAATAGTTTTCTGTGACTGCTACAAGGATATTCAATTATAGAATTGTATAGCTTTTAACAGGTGCTTCTGCAGTTTAACTAACCGTTTTTTTCGTAAGTAGCGTGCCGACATTAACCGAGCAGAAGAACCGTTTAATATTTCACAAAAACTCTGTTCACACTGGGACAGTGGAAGGGCGGTGGAGGAACGGTGGAGAAGCGGGGGAGGGGAAGCCGCCATAACACCTCTCCAAATTTTTGTGAAATATTAAACGGTTCTTCAGCTCGGTTAATGTCGGTGCGTTACTTACGGAAAAATACTTAAATGGCAGAAGCACCCGTTAAAAACTATACAAGTTTTATAATTGAATACTCCCCCCCCCCCAAAAAAAAACGTAAAAGTATGTTTTTGTAAACTGCTCTTGAAAACTTACTGACATGAAAAAATGAACCAATCCCTTAGTTGTCCCCTCAGAACAATAACAAATTGTAAAACACCAAGCCCGGAGTGGACGCTTACATAACTTTTGTCCCATTTAAGAGAAGGGCAAAATCCACTAGCACCGAAAAATCTTATAAAACTTATTTTAATCATTTAATTAAAATTATATATTATTCGGTTTACAAGATTTTCAAATGAAACGTACAGCTTGGCCTTTTGGCCAAGATCAAAGTGTAGTATCTGTTCTGATACATACACAGCGCTAGGCAGTGCTGTTCTGGCGACACACTCTCGTGCCCGGAACACCTGACGAGCTTGTTGAGTAGCGTTCTGTCCGCACCCCCACTTGGTCACACCTGACGAGCTTGTTGGGTAGCGTTCTGTCCGCACCCCCACTTGGTCTGTCTTTCTCTGCTCTCCCCCCTCACGGGGGGATCCGAGCTGATAATTTACGACCTTCCCGCGAGGGAGGGTCGGAAACACTTTCTCTCTTCCCTCCACTAACTTCCCACTCCCTCTCTCAGTTCCCCTCTTGCCGCCTTTGGCGCCACTTCTTTTTGGCGCCAAAGTCGGCTCCCCACTAAGGACGCCGACTCCACGTCACTCATTTTGGTGAATTTATACAGGGAAGAGAGAGCTTTTTTCAAAAATGGACACCCCCAGCCCGGGGACCACCAATACGGATACCCCCAGCCAGGGGGCTACCAAAAGAAAAACTGCTCCCCAAGAGGACGGCTCCCCAACAGGGGAAGCAAAAAGCAACGGGGCATACCGCCCGGACACTAAACCAAAGGACACCCCCCAGAAGGGAGAAAACTCACCAGCAGCTCCCCAAGAGGGCGACTCTCCACAAAGGGGAGAAAAAACACTGTTGGACGGGGCATCCCGTTCTGACAACAAAAATCAAGAGGCAGTAGCCCCAAAGGACGATAAGAGAGACAGTGCTCCCCAAGAGGGCGACTCCCCAAAAAGGGGAGAAAAAACAATGTTGGACGGGGCATCCCGCTCTGACAACAAAAATCAAGAGGCAGTAGCCCCAAAGGACGATAAGGGAGACAGTGCTCCCCAGGAGGGCTACTGCCCCAAAAGGGGAGCAAATCAAGAAAACGAGGGGGCATACAGCCCAGACCTCCCCAAAACAAAAGGGGCAAAAGCTCCCAAGGACAATAAAGAGGACAATGCTCCCCAGGAGGCCGACTCCCCAAAAAGGGAGATATTTCCTGGAAGAAGTATAGAGCAGGGAGAGTCGGTCCCAAAGGAAAGCGGAAAGGGAAATGCCCCTCAAAATAGCAACCCTTCCACAAAGGAACAGCAAAAACAGTCCAACCTCACCAAAGATCCAATACCAACAAGAGGGTCGGCATGGGGGAAGACTGTAGAGAAGCAACTGTCCCCTCAAGAGTATAGAGACTTGTACTTGACCAAGTACAGACAATACATAGAGGGGGCAGAAATTAAACCAGTGCCAGGTGCTTGGGAGGCAATCGAAGACAGAGTCCTCTCCCTCATCATCTCGGATATGCCGGAACACCGCCTCCTAGGGATGAAAAAGGAAGACATGGCGGGGCTCCTATACAAGCTAAACATCCCGGTACTATACCTGTACCAGAGGAGCTACGCCATGTGGGACATCCTCCTACCCACCAAGGAAGATGCGGAGAGACTCTCCCTACAGGAAATTAAGTATGGGAGAATAAAACTAAAGCCTGAATACCAGGGCAGGACAAGGACCCGGGTGCAGGTATTCAATGTACCTATGCAAATATCAGCAGAAATCCTGGGATCCTTCTTCACACAGTTCGGCGAGGTGGAAAAAATAACCCCAGTGCGGTCGAAAACCGGCATGCACTTGGGCAGCTACACTGTGGCTATGAGGCTAAAGAAAGAAGGCTTCCAGGCGATACCAGCACAGCTGACATTTAAGGAGGCAACTATGACAGTAGTGGTGGAGGGGCGTCGTCCGCACTGCTGGTTCTGCCAAAAACATGGTCACATGGCCAAGAGCTGCCCTCAAAGGTCAACTCCTACTCAAGTGACACTAAAGGCGGTCCCAACCTCTGAGACAGCACCAGTGTCCAAACAGGCTGTCACAATTCCTGCAACCGGAGCACCAACCCCAGCACCGAGGAAACCCAAAACTACGCAGGAGGCCAAGGAGGAGGAATGGATCACGGTAATGAGGCGGAAACGGAAGCCCACAATCCCATCTGCCACCGTCCCACCACCAACCCAACAACCGAGGCAGCAACAACAACAGCAGCCTCCACAACAGCCGCAGCAACAGCCATGGCAGCAGCCAAATCAGCTGTTGAACCAGCCACAGCAACAACATCAGCTGTCGCGGCCAATTCCACAACCAATGCCACGAAAACAGCGGCAACAACAAAAACAGCAGCAGCCAAAGCAGCAGCAGCAACAGCCAGAACAGGAGCAGCAGCAACAAAAACGGCTGCAGCAAGCAGAACAGCAACAGCATCAACCAGAGAAACAGCAATTAGAGGAGCAGCAACAACCAACAGTCCCCACACCAATTGAGACGGGGACCAAGCGAAGAAAACACTGCTCCTCTGAGGATGAATCTGCTAGCGAGAGAGAGAGGAACTCAACCTCACCACTCCCCGGTTCATTCAAAAGAATAAAAAAGAAAAGCAAAAAAAGGAAAGGGGAAGAAAAGGCAGCCCCACTCCCTGTGAGCATACACCACCTCTAACAACAACACAACCCACTTCCACCCCCATACCGCATACTGCACCAACACTAGACACCACACTTACACCAACATCAGACACCGTACCAACACCAACACCAGATACCGCACCAACACCAGACACCGCACCAACACCAGACATCACACCAACATCAACACCAGACACCACACAGACACTCGTCCCCACACCAATGCAAATTGAGCCGCCATCCCAGAAAGAAAAGAATGAACCCGGGAGGGGGAGAGACCCTTCAGATTCTCCCACTTACGGACTCACTCCAACAGGGACTCTCGCCCTCGAAACAAGAGAGGAACTTTGTTTTGTAGACCCCCTGTCTGTGACAATGGGCTTACCACACCGGCAGAGAAAAAATTTAAAACCTCTGCTGGACTGCCAACAGATAGGGGGAAAAGACGTTAATGTCCCCTCTAATTTCCCGGACGCCCCACGGCTAACAACTTTCGTCAGGCTTCCTGAGGCCTGCAAAACCAACGTGTGGACAATGCTGGAGTCCGCTGAAGGAGCTGGTCCGGGAATTGAACTGATTAGGAAAAATGCCCCTTCCCTTGAGGAACTCGCAAAACAATTCAAGGGAAGGGTCCCAGTGTTGGTCCATCCGTCACTCTATAGGGCCCTTAAATTGACTTACCCTTTGGATGTCGGTGGCATTGTGAGAGAAGGTCAGGACATGAAAAACCTGACCACCTTGAGCATTGCACACAACGTCGGTGTCTTTTCCCCGGCTGACTTCGGAGCTGAGTGTAACACACCTTAAGGTAGGTACCATGGCTTTGAATTTGGCTAGTCTGAATGCGAGGGGCTTGAGATCATCGGGTCGGGCGGCTCGCTTCCGGCACGACCTCTTGTCCCTGGGAGTGGATGTTGCTGCGATTCAGGAGACGCATTTCGTTTCCTCTGTGGACTGTCAGGTGCTGGCCCGAGACTTTGAGGTTTTCTCAGCATATGGCAGCCCGCGGGGGAAGGGAGTATCCTTGCTAGTTAAACGTACTGTTTCCACGACGGTCGACGTTGTCCATAGGGATGCGGAGGGCAGGCTGGTCGTGGCAGATGTTGCCGTAAAAGATTCTGTGTTTCGGGTGATTGCGGTTCATGCGCCCAGCACCGCTCGTGAGAGGGTCTCATTCTTCAGTCAGCTTGACGCGTTTGTAGATTGTCGGAAGCGGGTAGTGCTAATGGGGGATTGGAATGCCATCTTAGACCCCGACATAGATAAGGTAGGAGGCGGAGCTAGAGGGTCGGAGAGGTGCGAGTCCAGCCTGGCTGATCTGATGGCTAGATGCGGACTAGTCGACAGGTTTCGGGTCGAGCATCTAGGGCGGGAAATGTGGACGTGGACCAATAGTGTTTCCTCCTATCCAAATACCTATTTGGACAGGATGTTAGTTAGGAGAGGCGAAGTAGACTTCCTATCCTGTCCCACGTTTACTTGGCTAGGCCAGACGGACCATAAATTAGTTATGGCCCGGTTGAAGCTAGGAAATGGGCCTAAGTTAGCGGGGTACTGGAAGTTAAACACCTCCCTTCTGGAGATACAAGACTTCCAAGATCAGTTAAGAGAATTGATTAAAAAGGCACTAGTGGGGGCGGTTACCGGGAGTAAGTGGTGGTTAGGTCTCAAAGCCAAGATCAGAAGCTTCTCCGTCAAGTATGCCCAGCGCCTCGCACTAGATAAGGCCAAGACGAAGAAGCAGCTAGAGCAGAAACTAGCCCAGGCTACGGGGGAGGGTGATAAGGTTAGTCAGGAACTAGCTAAGCAGGACCTTCTACGCTTGACTAGCGAGCGTTACAAAGGTCAAGTAGTTAGAGCTAGGCTTAGAAAGATAGGCAACGAAGCAGTCAATTCTGATGCAGACGTGCGCTGTGAGGTTTCTAGGCGTGGCTCGGACAAATACATTGCGAAAGTCAAACATCCGAATGGACGCACCCTGGAATCGACTCGGGAGATCTGCGAGGGGTTTCGAGAACATTTCGAGGAGCGTTTTACGCAGCAGCCCGATCTTCCGGTCCTTGAGTTTAGCGACTATTTGGCCGACTCTCCCCGCCTCGAGGCGGCTAGAGCGGCTGGTTGCGAGGGCCGGGTGACGGAGCGGGAGGTCTTTACTGCGCTGAAGCAAGTCAGCTGTGACAAATCGCCAGGACTTCGTGGTCTGCCATACGAACTGTACTTGAGGCTGTCACCCATGTTTCTGCCTCTTCTGACGGATATGTTCAACCATTGGTTTGCTCAGGGATCCATCCCAGGGCAGGTGACCAAGGGAGTGATCACATTGCTGAAGAAAGGTGACGGGCATGGAGGGGAAGAATTAGACGACTACAGGCCCATAACTCTGCTAAACACAGAGTTGAAGATTTTGGCCAAGGTCCTGTCGAATCGGCTGCAGGTTGTTATCGACGAGTTGGTTGAACCGGAACAGAACTACGCTGTGAAGGGGAGATCGATTCACAACAACTTGCACCTGATCCGCATGATCCTAGAGGGGGGAATAGATGATGACACGGAAGCCGCGCTAATCAACTTAGATCAGTCCAAAGCTTTCAATAGGGTCGACCATCGTTTCCTGGCATCTGTCTTAGAGGCCGCCGGTTTTAAACCGGACTTTTGCAAGTAGATCTCCATAATGTATCGACAGCCCACGGCTGTCGTGCAAGTCAACGGAAAGCACTCGAAACCCTTTGTTATCTCTTGGTCGGTTCGTCAGGGTTGTCCGCTGTCGCCCCTGCTTTATGTCCTGGCTTTGGAGCCTCTTCTCCGCAAGCTGAGACATGGGGAGGCAAATTCGGCCCTGCGCAGAATGGCTCTGCCTGGCGGCTCAGCTGCCAAGGTATCCGCATTTGCCGATGATGTCACGGTCTTCGTGTCGGGCTTCAGAGACATTGAGGTCGTGTCGGAGGCACTCACACAGTACGAAAGAATCACGGGGGCCAAGATAAACCGCAACAAGTCGGTAGGACTGCGGTTGGGCGCATGGAGTGGCAACGCAAACCTCCCGGCGCCCTTCAGCTGGACAGATGGCCCGGTCCGGATCCTCGGCGTGTGGTTCGGACCGGGTCTCCAGCTTGACAAGAATTGGTTGGAGGTACGGTCAAAGGTGGAGGCTGCAGTCAATTCGTGGCTTCCTAAAGGGTAGAGCTGAGGCGTGCGCCACTTACGTCTTTCCTCTCATCCTTTACCGAATGGCCGTACTTCCCCTGCCTGCACAACACCTAAAAGCTCTTGTCGAACTCTTGTCCTCGCTCCTTTGGGACAGAGGAAGACACTGGGTGAGCAGACAGGTCTGTATTCAACGTCCGTGTGAGGGAGGCTTGGGAATGCCGGACTTGAAGTGTCATCGAGATGCTGAGAGGCTGGCCTTCCTGAGCCACTATATGCAGGATGACCAACCGTGGCACCCCGTGGTTACTGCCGCCTTCCTCGACCTCGTTCTCGAGCCTTCCATCGAGAGCCGTCGCAGGCCGCGGGGAGAATCTGCCTACATGAAAGAGTGCCGAGCCACGCTAAAACGACTACCAAGGTCCAGTGACCTTGTGACTGCTACCCGTAGGGAACTCCACAGGGATCTAGTGAAGGGGGCCGCCGACGACCCGCTATGCGCGCGTTTGGGGTGGCAGCAGAGTGAGATCCGCTCCGCGTGGAGCTGGGCGCCAGGTTCGAGTCATCTGAACAATTCGGAGTTCTCTCTGACCTGGCGATTGGCCCGAAATGCACTTCCACTCAACAACATACAATGCAGTTCTGGGATTTTGGAGTCGCCTGATTGTCCCCGTTGTGGGACAACGGCCGTAGAAACTACGGATCACGCTTTCTTCGATTGCCGCGAACTCCGCCAGTACTGGTCGTATGTCAGCGGAGTGACGGCTCGCATCAATCCTGAGCATCCTCGCCCAATTACTGTATCCAATGTTGTGGACAACGTGAGGCCGCCGTGGGACCGGGAAAGACAAATGGTCTATGTTACGATCCTGGCCGTGGCGAGAATGGTGATTTGGACGTCGCGTCTGCAAGGTTGCCGGGGGGTGTTGTCTTTTTCTGATCAAGATCTGATCGCTTTCTTTAAACACCAACTACGGGTGAAGATCAGATGTGATAGAAGAAGGCTGCATCGCGCGGCATTTGACAGAAGATGGATATATGTGGCAAGTCTGTGTGTACGAAGAGGAGCCAAATTTGAATACGTGTTCCCCGCCTAGGTGTGGAACGCACAGTTCTGTAAAGTAAAATTAAACAAGTAGCCTCTCAGCTAGCTGAGTGTGTGTTCCATCCCTCCCCGATTAGGAAGCCTCCAAGATCCCCATCCCCTCTTACCTGCAATTTTTGTTTTCACCCTTTCCTCTAAATTTTACCCATCTTGGAGAAAAAGAAATACAAACTAACCTCCATCCCTTACCCACAAAAATTTCTTTTCTCCATTCACCCCCATCTAGAGGGCATCCCCACCTAGAGACTGACCCGCAGAAGCGAGATTCCTTTTACAAACCTAGTGGAACGGGCAGTCTATCAACTAGACGGGGTTGGGAGGGTCCTACTAATCACCTTTTGTTTTTTCTTCCCCCCCCCCGCCCTCGACACAAATGAATTATTGTACCATTTTATTGTTATCTTTTTTGTTTTTACACGTCAATAAAAAATGTTTTAAAAATTGGGAGTTAAGTAGGACGTCCCCAAATATGAAAGGGTGAATGCGGTATTATGGTGAAAGAAGATACTAGCTGGGAGAAACTTTTGACTTTGTTTAGTTCTGGAGTGACAAGGATGACCAACGACCCCAAAATCTCCCCTTTTGAGTTGGCCATGTGCCTAAGTTTTTTGTTCATCGTTGATTTTGACTGTATTTTTTTTAACATGAATAAAAGATTTAATATCTCAAAGTGTAGTATCTGTTCTTCAGATGCTGCAGTGCTGCACTTCCATTTCTTGTTCTCTTTCGGTGGAGGAGCAGTCCTTCACGACTGAGACAATTTTTATTTTTGTACCTTTTCTCCACGTAAAAAAACCTACTCTGGTGTCTAACTCTGTCCCGTGGGGAGGCATTGTAAATAGGTACAATTTATATTTTTCCTGTTTATGTTTTTTTTTTTGTTTGTTTGTTTTTTTTTTATGGAAAACAAACGTTTCATCCATATAGCGACGACGTCATACAAAAGAGGTTGACGTCATTCTCCGTTCCTTGAAATTTATTTGATTGTTATTATCGTTCTAGGGGAAGCCGGAAGTTTGTTCATACCCAATGCGTCAAAAAGCGCGGAGACTGATTTAATAGCTTCGTTTCGTTTTCGTTATTGTATCTCCATTCGATTAGTACGCACACACACACACATATACACACGCGCAGTCGCGCACACAAAAGAAAGAACCAAAGAAAGAAAGAAAAGAAAAGGAAAAAAAACGCGAATATCATACATAATAACGCTGGCCCAATTCTCACTTCGAAAGAATGGACGCAGATGACAGGAAAAAAAAGCCAAGAGCAATCCGTCGGCCATTGACGGCACGAGGTAACTTTTCTATCCAATGCGGCATGTCGGTTCCACCGATTACTGTTCCATCTACGTACAGGCTGAATTTCTGCCCAAGTGGAGACCGGAAAAAGAAAGTCAAACAGTTGTATATACGACCGACTAGCTGTCCATTACCACCGCCGTTTGCGACGCTGAACGACCTGAACAACCCCGATTCAAAGACGAAGCTTTCTAAAAAGAAACTAACTTACCAGGTCAAAGCTCCTTACCGCATGATGGAGGAACCTCGTAAAATTATGTCAAAAATAGATTATGTACTCAGACCACCGTATGGCACGAATTGTTCATTTCATCCCAAAATGCAAAGAGACGGGAAAGTTAGGCCACCTTACGCCCTGGACATCAGCGAACAAGGATTTATTTAACTGTGGCTGATAAAATGTCTATATTTCAAAAACGGAACAACCCATCTTATGAGTTAACATTTTGTCGCAATTTATAGTACTTGTACAGTTTAATTAAGACATTAAAAAATGAAAATATCGAAAAAGGTTATATTGTACGTATCCGTTTTGGACTGAAGATCTCCGAAAAAAAAAATTCACTTAATTTGATTGAATAGATTTTATTTTATTTTTGTTTGTTTCTTTGTTTATTTATTCATTTATTTATTGCAGCGGAAAAACACGTTTTTATGAGAGCGCGTTGAAGTTAGCCATCTTTGAAGTTTTTGAACACGCCACGGGGAGATAACTCAATTTAAATCTTTTCTTCCTAAAAATCGAACCTTTTGCTCGGTATCATAACAAATTGTTTCTTCGCTGTAAAAAAAAAAAAAAAAAAAAAACTACTTGATAAAATTAAATGAAATATTTTTTTCGGAGAACTTCGTTCCATGACCGATACGTACAATATAACCTTTGATTAAACTGTGCAAGAACCGAATTTATATATTTTTAGTACTTGTGCAATACTACAACGGAATCACTATTTTGGTTTTCCGTTGGAACATGAGAAGAGTGCATAGCAGGGGCAGACAAATGCAATTTCAGGACAGAATCGGAAAAAAATGCATGTTTTTTTTTTTGTTTTGATATTTTTTTTTTTTTTGAGAAAGTTTTTGGTGCTTCTACATTATTGGAACGAGATTTTGTAGTCGATAAATAGAGTTTTCAGATTTAAAAAAAAAAAAAACAATGGTTAAAAACTGATTTTTTGTCAATTCTAATAAGTTATAATGGTAGCTTCAAAATTATGCAGTCGGAATTACCCTGGATATTACTGAATTATTAAACAAAACAAAACAAAAAAATTTTAATCGTGTTAGCAGGTGAAAAATTGCCGCCATCTTTGTTTAATGCGAGCGGAAAATTACCTCCCTGTTGAACTCTCCTGTGTTTTATGATCGTTTTCATCAAATTCTATTTTTTATTTTCTTTAATAATTATTTTTTACCTTATCGATCTTCGTAATTTTTGGATATAATCATCTTAGAAATACGAGGAATACGTAGATACCATTGTTTTCATGTGAAATTCAGTTTTACAATTTCCAAAAATCTCGTCCTAATTTTGTAGAAGCGCCAATTTTTTTTTTTTTTTTTTCAAATAAATTTAAGAAACTTATAATAACACAAAAATCATTTGGGTCAATGTTCACCGTTAGGCCTACTGAAGACACCTCAACAATTTCTTAAAAAATTACGACCTTTAGAGGTTTTCGAGTATTTTAGGGAAAATTAATGCAGACAAATAGTTTTTGAGATATAAATACCTGTATTTAACTACATAATTTCTTTGTTGTTTCAATGAAATGGTATATTGAGCATGTGCGCGCATGCTGTAGTGAGCAGACGATCTGTGTAGTTTACTCAACGCATTTCCGAAAGCTGTTCTTAACATGAGGAGGTTGAGGGTGTTTATTCTGAAAGCCATTCTTAACATGAGGAGGTGGGGATGTTTATTTCGAAAGAAATGACGTTGAACAAACGTTTGCATCTTGTCGACTTAACTACACACATCGTTTGCACATGCTCACTACCCCATTTCATTGAAACAACAAAGATGGCAGCCAATTCAAACTACTAGAAATCACGATATATAATACAGGTATTTATACCTCGAAAACTATTTGTCTGCGTTAATTTTCCCAGCGATATTCGTATTCGGCATACTCGAAAACCTGAGAAGTTATCGATTTATCGAAAAATGTTGAGGCATCTTCAATTGGAGTAAGTGAACATCATTGACCATAGTTTTTTTTTTTTTTTTTTTTTACAAAATAGACATTTTTTATTCTTGATAAAACTTCATCATGCATTATTAAAATGCATTCAAAAATTAAAATTTTCGCAATAAAGTCAAAACATTTTTTTTGTAATGAATGAATGAAAGTTGTCTGCCCTTGCTATGTCCTCTCCCCATGTCTCAACTGAAAACAACAACAACAACAAAGGTGACTCCGTCCTAGTAGGACACAAGCGCCAATTTTATTTTATTTTTTTTTTTTTTAAATTTAATTTACAGACATTGTTTAAGATGTGAGATTGGTATTTTTCATATTTTGTAAAATAAAATGGATTTATTGAAATTAGAAATCGATTACAGGTCAGTCATAAAACATAACTTTGTAATTATAATTCGAGTTAATATCTGGTTGTTATTAAGTGAAATTATTCATAGGGTTTTAAATGAGTTGAATAAGGCAAACAGTTAAGAATTATCATGATTTATTCACCTCTTTTTGTTTTTAATATTACACGACGAGGACGTGTGTGTTGATTTTACTGACGTTCAAAAAAACAAAAAACCTCTACATAACTATTTCGTTGTGGTAAAGCAAGTAAATAGGGGATTTGCATTTTCCCAATTATATGTTGTACTTGTAGCAAGATGTTGTGACGCTATGAAGAAAAAAGGAATACAACACAGATATAAACATGATTTTAAAAAAAAAGTATTTTAAAGAAGGAATAGAAAAGAGAAGAAAGTGTCTTGCAAATAGCTGGTAGTTGTGAGAACTTATGTCCCTGAAGATGTTCCCTTTTAACGGTTCTTACATTTCTTGCTCTCTGAGTTCGTTTCGGTTGGGTTGGGTTGTAGAAGTAGAGAGCCTTCTCTTCTGTGCTGCTGCAATTTCTGATTCATTTAATTCTCGTACGTGCCCCTGCTGTCTTGAAGACAGAGGCAGCAGAAGGCAAACTTGCTTTCTTGGAAGATCACAACCAACAGAGTAAGGAGCTTTGAAAGAATCGCTCATGTGGGATTCAGATGAAATTCTAAAAAGGTAGCCTGTGATTGGCTCTTTTCTTTTTCATCATATCCAATCACAAGGCACTTTCTAAATGGCTTCATAATTTCAATAAGGGATTTTATGGTGACAATGACTGGTAGGTGTTCGAAGTCTATAAAAATGTGTTGTGAAATGTTTCGTTAAATGTGGATTAGAAATTCTATACTAATGCATTATGGGAAGTTCTCTAAAGCGTGTTGTTTTAAGACAGATGAGCTTGGTCATTGGTACAGACGGCTTGCTGGAACTCAATTCGCTTATCTGCAGTATTTAAATTTAGCGGTTGAGCTAGCTCAAAAGAGACTAAATGATTGTGGTCATGATTTCTAACAAAGCGACAGCAATTTTTTATCCGCAAAGGTCTGCTCTCTCTCTTTCTCCTCATCACCTGTCCATGGATTGACGTCACTGATATAGAATTGGTCATCCGTTTAAAAAAATTGAAAAGAATTGGTCATCCGTTTAAAAAAATTGAAAAGAATTGGTCATCCGTTTAAAAAAATTGAAAAGAATTGGTCATCCGTTTAAAAAAATTGAAAAGAATTGGTCATCCGTTTAAAAAAATTGAAAAGAATTGGTCATCCGTTTAAAAAAATTGAAAAGAATTGGTCATCCGTTTAAAAAAATTGAAAAGAATTGGTCATCCGTTTAAAAAAATTGAAAAGAATTGGTCATCCGTTTAAAAAAATTGAAAAGAATTGGTCATCCGTTTAAAAAAATTGAAAAGAATTGGTCATCCGTTTAAAAAAATTGAAAAGAATTGGTCATCCGTTTAAAAAAATTGAAAAGAATTGGTCATCCGTTTAAAAAAATTGAAAAGAATTGGTCATCCGTTTAAAAAAATTGAAAAGAATTGGTCATCCGTTTAAAAAAATTGAAAAGAATTGGTCATCCGTTTAAAAAAATTGAAAAGAATTGGTCATCCGTTTAAAAAAATTGAAAAGAATTGGTCATCCGTTTAAAAAAATTGAAAAGAATTGGTCATCCGTTTAAAAAAATTGAAAAGAATTGGTCATCCGTTTAAAAAAATTGAAAAGAATTGGTCATCCGTTTAAAAAAATTGAAAAGAATTGGTCATCCGTTTAAAAAAATTGAAAAGAATTGGTCATCCGTTTAAAAAAATTGAAAAGAATTGGTCATCCGTTTAAAAAAATTGAAAAGAATTGGTCATCCGTTTAAAAAAATTGAAAAGAATTGGTCATCCGTTTAAAAAAATTGAAAAGAATTGGTCATCCGTTTAAAAAAATTGAAAAGAATTGGTCATCCATTTAAAAAAATTGAAAAGAATTGGTCATCCGTTTAAAAAAATTGAAAAGAATTGGTCATCCGTTTAAAAAAATTGAAAAGAATTGGTCATCCGTTTAAAAAAATTGAAAAGAATTGGTCATCCGTTTAAAAAAATTGAAAAGAATTGGTCATCCGTTTAAAAAAATTGAAAAGAATTGGTCATCCGTTTAAAAAAATTGAAAAGAATTGGTCATCCGTTTAAAAAAATTGAAAAGAATTGGTCATCCGTTTAAAAAAATTGAAAAGAATTGGTCATCCGTTTAAAAAAATTGAAAAGAATTGGTCATCCGTTTAAAAAAATTGAAAAGAATTGGTCATCCGTTTAAAAAAATTGAAAAGAATTGGTCATCCGTTTAAAAAAATTGAAAAGAATTGGTCATCCGTTTAAAAAAATTGAAAAGAATTGGTCATCCGTTTAAAAAAATTGAAAAGAATTGGTCATCCGTTTAAAAAAATTGAAAAGAATTGGTCATCCGTTTAAAAAAATTGAAAAGAATTGGTCATCCGTTTAAAAAAATTGAAAAGAATTGGTCATCCGTTTAAAAAAATTGAAAAGAATTGGTCATCCGTTTAAAAAAATTGAAAAGAATTGGTCATCCGTTTAAAAAAATTGAAAAGAATTGGTCATCCGTTTAAAAAAATTGAAAAGAATTGGTCATCCGTTTAAAAAAATTGAAAAGAATTGGTCATCCGTTTAAAAAAATTGAAAAGAATTGGTCATCCGTTAAAACAAATTGAAAAGAATTGGTCATCCATTAAAAAAATTGAAAAGAATTGGTCATCCGTTTAAAAAAATTGAAAAGAATTGGTCATCCATTAAAAAAATTGAAAAGAATTGGTCATCCGTTAAAACAAATTGAAAAGAATTGGTCATCCATTAAAAAAATTGAAAAGAATTGGTCATCCATTTAAAAAAAAAAATACTTTTCATTTCTTAGAATTATTCACCCTCTTATTGGTTTATAATCTAAATGCTTGCATGTTGATCTGAGTTAACTGGCCTAACTGCCCAATCCATTTCCTCTGTCTTAATTATGTGATGCTTTTCTCCACATAATAATATGCTAGTAGCATCCACTCTAAGCGGGTTTAATAAGCTTCCCCCAAAGGAGGAAATTTCATGGAAATATTAAGTTCACAAGCGGTTCTCAGTTGCATGTATGTCCTAGTTAAGGGAGATGACGACGTTAGGTTTTTACAGTTCTTGCTGGGTAGCATCAACGTACTTCATGCTTCAAGAAACATCTCGGTAACTACAGGCCAATAACATGCTTACCGACAGTGTGAAAAATACTAACAGTACAACTGAGAGAACAAATTTATTATTCCTTTCATAATCTTGGGTTACTCCCTGAGGAACAGAAAGGTACCAAAAAGGAAAAAGAGAAACAAATGACTTATTATGCATAGATAAAAGGATCCTGATCGAGGTAAAAAGTAGAAAAAAAAAGAACATAACCATGGCATGGATCGACCACAAGAAAGTGTATGACAGGATTCCACAAGCATGGATAATAGAATGCTCCAGAATGTACAAAATACCAGGCAAGATAATCAGTTTGATAGAAAATACAATGAGAACATGAAGACTTGAACTGACAACTGATGGACAATACATAACTAAGATTAAAATACAAAGAGATGTCTTCAAGGTGATTCCCTATCACCATTACTGTTCATCAAAACCATGATGCCCCTGAGCAATATACTGAGAAAATGCCAAGCCGGATACAAGTTCACTAATACAGATGAAAGAATGGACCACCTAATGTATATGGATGATCCAAAACTGTTTGCAAAACCCAAGAAGGAATTAAAGACGCTAATAAACACAAAAAGTGTGCACTGCTAATCATGAGAAGGGGAAAATTGGAAGCGATGGAAGGTATGGTACTACCCAACCAAACAACAACAACAACAACAACAACAAGAATATACAAAATACCAAAAAGGAACTAGAGATGCTAATAGACACAACCAGAATATTCAGCTAGGGTATAATTCGGTATGGAAATGTGTGCCATGCTGATCATGAGAAGGTGTAAACTAGAAGTAATGAAAGGTATGGTGCTATCCAATCAAACAGGGATGAAGGCACTAGGTGAACACGATAGCTACAAATACTTGGGAGTTCTGGAAGCAGACACAATCAAAACAATTGCAAGAAAATTGGAAAAGAATACTTCAGAACAATAAGAAAACTCCTCAAAACTAAACTATATAGTAGAAATCTAATTAAAGGTATAAATACACGGGCAGTGTCACTAGTAAGATAATCTGGGCCGTTTATAGGCTGAACCAAAGAAGAACTGAGGCATCTCGACCGGAAGACCAGGAAACTCATGACTATGCACAATGCACTACATCCAACTGATACTGACCAACTGTATGTGAAAAGGAAAGATGGAGTAAGAAGACTGTGTCACTGAAACAACAAAAAAAAAAGAATTAGAAAAATACATGATGCAGAACACCAAAAGAATAATTACAGCAGCAAGAGACATTGCAGAAACAAACAAGACAGAAAAAGAAGAGACAAGAAATAAGACGAGGAATGACAAATGGGAAGAGAAACAACTACAAGGACGATTCATAAGAGTAACAAAAAAGAGCTACAGGCGCAATCAGGACATGCAGATCTGCTACAGATGTAAAACACAAAGGAATATCACATGGAATCATGAAAACTGAAACTGTATAAATGTGAGGGAACCTGATCTCCCTCCCTCCCCTTTTGTGCATGCGTGTGTGTGGGTGGATGTCAAAACAAAATAAACTGGCACCTCACTAAATAATTGAAGAGAGTCAATGGAAAGACAGAGGAGAGAAAGCACTAACCAGACCTCTGCTGGATGAGTGCAAAGAGGACTGAGATATTGGGGAAACTTATTGCCACCCAAATTACAGTGAAGACCAATGAAATCAATGCTAACTGGTTGTTACGATAACGCAAATTCTTTTGCAAAGGTTATCAAAAAAGGTGAAGAGTATTGGAAATCTATGGAGACTTGTTGTCACTCAGACTCCAGAGTACACCACAAGTTATTCTCAAAGAGTAATCTTTGATGATAGCCTGTGTGACTACTAGTGAGTAAATAATAATAATAATAATAATCCTGATTTGTTTAATAACGTATCCCTGAAAAGAGATAGGATTCATTCTCATACGATACTCCCTCAATCCCTGCTCCAAACCGGAAGCTTCAAAGATCAAGGGTTTTTCTAAGGATATTAGTGGTACCTACATTAGCAGAGGTCTGAAGGCCGCCTAACACATCGAGGATTCATAGTTATTTGAAATGTCCTTCCAGCTGACTTGATACTACACCTAGCATACCTACTACCACCGGGATTACTTGGGTTCTTACCTTCAAGGCCAACAGAGTATAATTGCTGTACTTCTCGTTCTCCTTCTCAATCATATTATTGTACCAGGGCACTGCAAAGTCTATGATTAGTCACCTCATTGATATCTTGCCAATAACAACCAAATCTGGATGATTATATTCCAATTGCTTGGTAGTCATGACATTTTTGTCCAAACATAACTCTATATTGCCATCTTCACTTGTTCTTACATCCTCAAGTACTTCCTCAAATCACCTTCTAGC
>NC_136524.1:28781630-28916630 GCF_053919585.1 Euprymna scolopes | reverse complement strand
GTCCATCCTGGGCCCAATTCTGTTCCTGATTTACATCAATTATCTCTCAAATTACATCCTAAGATCATTTGTAGACATTTATGCTGACGACACTACCATCTATGGCAACACTTCAAAGACCGTAAACGATCAAGTCCTCTCTGATTTTCTCTCCTCTGAACTTGATCACATGGTGCAATGGGGTGGCTGGTTAATTTTAAGTATCTAAAACCAAGCTTCTATCTTTACATCATCAACGCTCTGATCCCTGTCTAGACTCAATTGAAATGAATGGCTCTCATTTTAGGGAGGCTCCATGTTTTGACAAGCTTCTGGGTCTGACCTTTACTCCTGATCTGAAATGGAACACGTATATTAAATCCGTTGCCAAGGTTGTTGGAAAGATGGTGGGATCATTCTATCGCTCCAGTAGATATCTCACTGCTGATGCAATTCTCTATCTGTATAAAAGCCAAGTATGTCCAAGGATGGAGTATTGCTGCCACATTTAGACAGGAGCTGCTAAAAGCAGCCTATCCTGCCTTGACAGAGTTCAAAATAGACTTCGTAGTTTAATGGGGGATGCCCTTTTCTCTTCTCTGCAACCGTTTTCCCACAGAAGAGATGTTGTTTTATCATTATTTTCATAGCAAGTGCTTGTCTAAGCTACAATCTATGGTCCTCCTGGCTTGACTTTCCCGAAAAACACTCGTCTAGTTGAAACCACTATCAATAATTTCTTCCACTCTTTATCTGTGCCTGATCTAAATGTAGATTCTATGAACAAAGCTTCTTTCTTAGAACTGCACGCATGTGAAACTCTCTTCCGTTTTCCTGCTTTCCAACTGACTACAATATGGTCGTCTTCAGATTCAACGTAAACAAGTTCTTGGTGAGTCATCGCCTTACGTAATCCAATTTACCAAATTTCCATTACTAACGATTACTACGACATTTTCTCATTGACCACTGTACACTCATTAACCCTTTTCCTTGGGTAGCCTCTGCGTCTTGATAAGTGATGGCTCCTTTGTAAGAAAAAAAAAAAAGGGATAAGACCATGTCAATAACATCATGGCCACTTTATGTTTCTGGGTAAAATTCTTTGACGAGATGTTGAATTATTTCTGTTTTATCAAGCTAAGATCTTTCCTACAGTTAAGAATAGGAAGATCCTCCAGGAATTTTCACAGACATTCCGATGACCTTTGTTTTCGAAGAAATGTTTTATGAAAATATCGTTGTATTGTTTTTTTTTTTTTAATTGTTATTTTTACTCTCTACTAGTTGGAATAGATTACTCAGCCTTCAGCAACTTCTTGGTGAGTTATTGGCTGGAGTATCACACGGTCTCTTCTTTGAACGTTAAGGTTTGGGTTTAGGGTTAGGGCTCCAGGCCTAATAACCACACGTTCTTTTGAAACCAATTAAGGGAAGTGTTTTCTTTGCTCCTGTGCCGTGCTGATTACAATATGAGGTTTACATCGTTTAGCATAGTAGATTTATGGTATTTTCGTATTTGTTTTTTTTTTTTATCTATCTGCAAAAGGGGGAAAAAAACATATATATGGCACTCGACATTATGGGGGACACAAAAATAAGGAGAAAATACGCCCAAGTACATTACACACGTTTTATTCACATATTAACAAATTTAATAAGCACAAGTAATGTAACAACAGAACATAACGGTTTTGCTCTCTATTATATTGCTCTCCACCATACGAGATAGATATAGGTTCTAGGAGAGAGTCTTGTATTCACCCGTGTGAAATTTGGCCAACCATGGGAAAAGTATGCTTTTGCATCCTGCTGTCTGAGCCTCTCTGTTCAAGGAGAAGTACTCCACTAGAGTTTAAGTAACCAGTAATGGTCTCTGTTATTCTCTTACAGCGTCCTTGAAATTTTACGGTACATACCCATGTTCCCAGATGACAAGAAAGGGATCCAAAATCCTTTTATTAGTTTTGTGGTATTACGCTTGCAATGAAAACGGAACGATAAGTTTCTGTCTAGTAATCTTTATTATTCAATTAAGAATTTGACTACTTGTCTACTCGACAAGCAGAAATGCACAGTTTTTATAGTCTTGGATTATCAAGGGAGATAATCCATATTCATAACAATGCTTGTAGATCTTGAGTGGAATTCTGTCTTTTCCTGGGGTCTTGCTTGACAGGATTTGCTTGATTTCGTCTTTGATTTCTTTAAAGATTGGAAGGTAAAAGACCTGTGATGTTTCTGGGCACTGTGCAATTGAGGCTATGACGTCTTCGTCCACTTGAGAGTTCAAATTAAGAATGGATTCAATGTATTTCCTCCAATGCAACAAGATATCCTTTTTGTCTATTTGATGTTCCTAAATGCCACAAAGCTTTCTACTTTAATGAGGTATTTCTTTGAACAGCTAGAATTTGGAATTCCCTTCCTGCTACCTGCTTCCCTGGCTGTACTGACATGCAGAAGTTTAAACGTAACATAAACCGTCGTTAATCTTTCCTAGACATGACCCCAAATAGTACATCCAAGTGGCAATATGCCTTGTTAGGGGGTTAATGTGAGAAAAAAAAAACCCTAATTATTTTCAATCCTCTCATTATATTTTTCATCATTAAACTGGCATTCATTGGACAGCTTTAACAAACTGAACTCCAAAATAAGCTATCTCTTGCTAGGTCTTTATGTATCCTTCTTTCTCTCTTGACCCATATCAGTTCCTTTTCCCTGTAAGCTCAACTGTACTTTATCTATGAAGGTCATTCCAAAAGTAAAGCCGCCTCTTTTTTTTTTTAACCCAAAAAGTTGAAGGGTTACAAAGACGGGAGTAGTACGATTAAAACTAGTGGCCTTTTATGCCCCAGAGTTTATTTTTCTACATAGTCATCACCATCCTCAGTGCATTTTGGCAGGAATTCCATGATGCATTTCTGCTTCTGATGCACATCCATGACAGCGATTGCTTTCTTAGAGTCTCACACCGTCAATATCTGCAACAGAGAGATAAAACTTTCAGGTCATAAATACATGGACGTGTAAAATGAAGAGAGAAGAAAGAGTGAGGTAAAAAAAGATGGATGTATAAGAAATGGCTGTCTACAGCTGGTGTGTAGTGGAGCAGAAGCGAAAATCGTGTCTATTGTGTTTTAAATGTAGAACTGAAACAAATAAGATTAATTAATGAGTACAAATAAATCTCAGAAAGTAATATTGTGCTACATAGTTCAATACAAATAAATAAAATCACATTGTAAGAAACAATATTTAATTTACTCCTTCAGGCCAAAACATCTTATTGTTCAAGTCTAAGACAATGTTGCTTTTTTTTTTATTGCTCTGTTTCTTTCAAATGTTCCCCTTTTTTACATAACGTTTTGCTGACTTTTTTCTTTGGTGAAGAATTGTTGCACATCGAAATCACAAGTTCCTTACTCACACCATAACAGCAATGATCATATGTTATTATAATGATATTTAAAAAAAATTTTTTTTTTACATGGGGGTCACCACTTATCAAGGCCCAAAGGCCACTCAGGGATAAGGGTTATTGCGTGTGCAGTAATCAATGAGATAGTATTGTAGTAATCATTAGTATTGGGGGTTTTGATAGAGTGTCTTACTTAAGGGGGCGGTTTGTCAGGAGTTTGTTTATGTTGGACTTGAAGACGTCCAAGTTGTAGTCAGGTGGGAAACAGGCAAGCGGCAGAGAGTTCCACTGGCGTGCAGTTCTAAGAAAGAAGCTTTGCTCATGAAATCTACGTTTGGATTTAGGCACAGATAAAGAGTGGGGAAAATTATTGACAGTAGTTTCAGCCAGACGGGTGTTTCTCGTGAAAGATTGGCAAGGGGGGATGAGGGATTGGAGCTCAGACGAGCACCTGCCATGGAAATAACGATAAAACAAAGACTGGCTCACAACGTCTCTTCTGTGGGAGAGAGGTTGCAGGGAAGAGAAAAGGGCATCCCCTACTAAACCACAAAGTCTATTTTGTACTCTGTCAAGGCAGGATAGGGTGTTTTTAGCAGCTCCTGTCCAGATGTGGCAGCAGTACTCACCCCTTGGACGTACTTGGCTTTTATACAGACAGAGAATTGCATCAGTAGTGAGATATCTTCTGGAGCGGTAGAAGGATCCCACCATTTTCCCAGCGTCCCTGGCAACAGATTTGATGTATGTGTTCCATTTCAGAGCAGGAGTAAAGGTCAAACCCAGAAGCTTGTCAAAACATGGAGCCTCCCCAAGACAAGAGCCATCCATTTCCATATTTAAAAACAAGGCTACATCAAACAGGGGTCGTTCTCATATCCTGGTTTAGGGTTGCCAAATTAGCCTTTTTAAGGCCAAATTTCGTGAATTTGGCTTCTTTTTTCTTTTTTTTTTTTAAGCAGTTTGACCTTCAAAAATTGTATGTGGCCTTTTTCAAAACATGGAATAAAAAAGGAACAAACAGAATATTTGTAGATTACATAAAGGTTCATAGAAAGTGAGGGGGTGAAGGAGAATGTTGACTGACGTGTTTTATTGACGGTCACATAGCGAACTGGCGATAGTATGAATTCACACTTTATGTGCTGTGAAGCTGGAGAATGATGAGGATGTTGCCACATTGGGACCAACTTCAAAAAGAAAGCCTGTCTTTGTCAGCAACGTATTGAAAAAAAAAATGTGTGTATGTATGTGTGTATGCTTGTGCACGTGTGTATATGTGTGTGTGCATGTGTGTGTGTGTGTGTGTGTGTGTGTGTGTGTGTGTGTGTGTGGCTGGATCGATTTTTTTAAAAAATCTCATACAAAGATACTTAATGAGTCTGGGAGTGTTCTTACGTGGGTCTTTTTTTTTCTATTAGAATGAGTCTGATAAGTATGAAAAATCCATAATCAAAAAAAAATCCAGTAAAAAGAAGGAACAGTCTGATTTTAACTAAAGTTAATACTTTTCTACAACCTAACATCACAAGTGAATTTGAGAATTTTTATCACCACACAAGCAGAAAGGCCTATCCATATAATCAACTGTAGATTCTTTTATAAGATAGGCATCTGTTCGAAATGAATGTTTTTTTAGAGCACAATTGAACCATGATACTTGAGCTTTGCATTTTAAACTTTTTGAAACCAATACTTACAGGTAATTTTATAAAATCAACAGTAGATTCTCTACAGTGCAATGTAGACTACAAGATATTGAGAACTAAGTAATTGTGAGGAGGCATGTGAAGCTTCCTCCCAATATACTGTGGAAGAGGGTCCCTAACTAGAGCATGCAACCAATCGATTTGATTAAAAAATGGTCAATTTCACCGATTTCGATGACAATAAAAGTATGGGAGGATGGAACATTTGTTGATTTTCATTCAATCCTGGACAACGTCGGGTCTCCCAACTAGTAAAAAAATAACTGTTACTGCTACAGGGCAGTGCATGTGTGCATATGTGCGTATGTGCATGTGTGTGTGCATGCTTCTTCATATGTGTGTATGTGCATGTGTGTGTGTACATGTGTGTGTGTGTGTGTGTGTGTGTGTGTGTGTGTGTACATGTGTGTGTGTGTGTGT
The DNA here is from genome assembly GCF_053919585.1 of Euprymna scolopes. Taxonomy (NCBI): domain Eukaryota; kingdom Metazoa; phylum Mollusca; class Cephalopoda; order Sepiida; family Sepiolidae; genus Euprymna; species Euprymna scolopes. The sequence continues at coordinate 28,911,098 of NC_136524.1, read as the reverse complement.
GTGTGTGTGTGTGTGTGTGTGTGTGTGTGTGTGTGTGTGTGTGTGTGTGTGTGTGTGTGTGTTAGTTCATTCCCTATGATCTCAGAAATGGCTGGGCCAATTTTTTTTTTTTAAATCTCACACAAAGGTATTTAATGGGCTTGGGAGTGTTCTTATGTAGGGTTTTTTTTTTTCATCAAAATGAGTCTGTTACTGCTATAGGGCCCCACTATTTCAGATATTTTTTGAAGCAGGAAACTATTATTGCTTTTCAATCTTATGCCATACATACAGAAAATTTAATCGAAAACTCGACTATGTCTATTTTTATATAGAAATCATATAGAGATCAAATCTTAGCCCCAGGAAGGGGCCCCCTTGATTTATGAGAACTTCTTGAAGTAAAATGAAAAAAGAGTAAATAATATTCCTCATTATAGGACAAACTGGATTGCGGAAACGTCCTTGATCTGTATATGTTGTGCACTATCCTGCAAAGAACAATTTTGTGTCATACATGTGGAAAACCAAGTTGTCATAATCGTTAGAGAAACATTAAAATTCACAACTTATATATGTACCTTAGTAGCTTAATAGTAATTTAATAGGCAATATACAGCACAGTCACATTAACACACTGGTTCTCACCACAGTTAAGCAATGATGAGTCTGGCCAGTACCAGATGGGTGACCATTTCAGAAGGCTAAGTGCCATTTGTACCATGCCGTATCAAAGCACATGTTTACCGCAGCGAATGGTGACATCTGAAGTGTGTGCGACATGAAGTTGCACCTCATAGATCACCTAAAACACTTTGTAGCTGGGGCTGGCTCAATCCTAATGAGCAAAATGTATACCTGTATCCAAGTTCTGCCAATGATGGATAGGGAAGAGAAAAGTAATTAATCGGCTGGTTAATCGGCAAATCGATCGATTGCTAATTAATCAGTTAAGTGACTGATAAGACCGATTACTGATTACCTGCTGATTAATTAGTGCACCCAATCATTGCACAAACATTAAAATTCACGATTTATATTTGTACCTTAATGGCTGCACATTTTCCTTGTATGCATTGAAGTATTGCTTTCCTGAAATGAAAGCTCTTTATTTCTATTTTCTAAAGAATTAATTCCCAGACAAAACTGAGGGAAGACAGAGAAGGTTTATCCAACTTGATTTTAGTTCCAAATCTCTGGCCAAGGAAAAAGAGAATGGGAGAGAAGGAGAGAGAGAATCATTGTTTATGTATGTATTTATCAACGTAGGAAAACAAGTTGATGTTATTATTACAAAAAGACAAAAACAAAAAAAAACATTCAAGTTTACAAGTTGTATTCATACCTTAGTAAATACTTTTCTTGTACATGCTTCTGCATGATCCTTCCAAATGGACGGATTGCTGCTTGTAATCAAAACTTCTTTATTTTGACTTTCAAAAGGACTAAGTTAACCCAAGATGTAAGACAGAAGAGATCTATTCGTCCTGATCTTTGTTCCAATCACTAATTAGTGAGGTGGAAAGGAGAAACAGAGAGAAATCAATAATGTCAGCCTATCTCACACTCTCTCTTTGAACCATGTGACGTTATATCAGTTTCTATTAATTTCTACAGTCTAGCAATCCTAATCTCGGGCTCACTAAGTTTGACCTTGTCTGATCTTTCATTTCCTGTAATTCTCAACTAACTACTTTATATACTAGTGTGTTTTCACGCTCAATATCTAACAGCATGAAATGAAAAACTTGCTTGATGATGACTTTCATTTCCAGTGTTAAACTGAAAGGCACCATATTGAAACTGAAAAAGAAATTAAGATATTATAATTTCCAGCTTATCTTGGTCAAAGCATTGGTCGTCCGTTCCTTAACACTGACCACCACATTCTCAGTGTCTACCATCTGTTCCGGATCGCCTTGACATCCAGCCGATTGTTCCAGACCCAGCGAACAACCCTGAACCTCCGGCTTGCAACCTCGATCGCACCTGACTCCCTACCGATTGTCCGATCTTTAACACTGATCCTCCGTTTTCAGTGTCGTCCGTTCGTTAACACTGATCCTTCATTCTCAGTGTCATCCAGCTGATCGTTCCAGACCCAGCGGGCAACCCTAAACCTCCATCTTGCAACCTCGATCGCACCTGGTTCCCTACTGACCATCCGATCCTTAACACTGATCCTCCATTCTCAGTGTCGTCTGTTCCTTAACACTGACCACCTCATTCTCCACCGTCTGTTCCGGATCGCCTTGACATCCAGCCGATCATTCCAGACCTAGTGAGCAACCCTGAACCACGCTACATCTAGAGCACCTGTTCCAGACCTCCAGACCTTAGCCTCCAGTGACATGTGACCTTCCAGGCGACCAGCATCCAGATCATAAAATTCTTCGCTTCCTTTGCAAATAAAAGGCGAACCCTTGTATTTAACTAAAACATTCTTCTTTCCCTTTTTGCTGTTTACCTTTTTGCCTGTGTCTACCGTGTCAGTTGTTGGGTCGATTGTCCCCGGACAACCTACCCCGCAACAGGTGTTCATTTCGAAAGCCGTTCTTAACATGGAGTGGTTAAGGGTGTTTATACTATGCTGGGGCAGGTCGTAAAATAATACCAAATAAATAAATAAACCGACGTTATAACTGAGAATTTCGGATGATGTCAATTAAAAAATACATAATTTTAAAAATATTTGGCTGAGTTGTACAACAATCTTCCTCATGCGTAATTTCTATACTGATAGGTTTTTTGAAATTTTTTCACTGCAATGGAAAAAAAAAATCATTATTTCGACATTTGAAAGGGGTGCTCACTTTTTAGTTACAACGTTCTGGTAAATCAGTCACCCATTTTGTAACTAATAAAAACGCGGGTATATCAAAATCATAGAAAGTAAAAATGACATGAGCCTCTACCGCATTTGTAAGTCAGAAATATTTTTTTTTCTCAAAGAAAAAAAAATATAATGAACATGACTTTTTTTTATTGTTGTTTATGAAAATAAAGTTTCGAGTTTTTTTTTTTATTATTTTATTTAGTTTTTGGTAGTGAAAAGTGAGTTTGTGGGTGTTTTTTTTTTTTTAAATAATTTATCTGTTTTTATGAAAGGTGAGTTTTTTTTTTTTTTTTTTTTTGGCAAAACTTAAAAAAAAAATTTTTTTTTTGTGTTTTAAGTATTATAAATTTCACTAACATGCCGGAGAAATGTTTCATAATTTTCCATCCCGTTGTCAATTTTCATATCATACGCCTCCCAATACATTGCTTCGTCAACATGGGACTATTTCATATCTTCCGAAGACACCTCCATGTTTAGAAAAAAAAAAAAAAAAAAAATGGGTGACCGATTTACCAGAACATTGTAACTAAAAAGTGAGCACCCCTTTCAAATGTCGAAATGATTTTTTTTTTCAATTTTTTTTTATAATCTGGTTAATTAGCGTCCAATCAATAATAATCCAGTGAAAAAATTTCAAAAAACTTATCAGTATAGAAATTATGCAGGGGGGGGGGGTGATGGTTGTGCAAATCCGCCAAAAATTTAAATAAAATTATTATTATTATTATTATTATTATTATTATTAGTTTTATTAAATTCTGTAAATATATGTAAAAAAAAAAAAGCACTCAGAAAGACACCCATTTATGTAAATATATTTTGTTAAATTTACGTTCGTTTTGTTACACTAAAAAGTTTTGTGTAAATAGGAAAAAGTTTTTGCTTTTTCTTAATCCTTAAAAGTTTTCTAAATATTTAATAGTAAAAAAAATTTTTTGTAAATCTATATTTTTTTCTTTTAAATCTTAAAAAGTTTTGTAAACATATTTTTTTTTTTTTAAATCTTGCTTGCGAACATTCGACCATGTCTGCTATTTGACGTGTTTACAAACAACCACCAGCAATGTCAAGGTCGAACAACCGGTGTTACTTGAAATATTCGTCAATCTTTGTCTTCTGTTATGGGTATCTAATCTTTACTTGATCCTGTTTTCTTAGTTGAAACCTTAGAGTCGCCTCCCTTGCAGTGTGTTCTTTTAGAGAAAAATCGAAAAAAACAGAAACACATATAAGATGTTTATCCACAGTTTCGTAAAACATATTTTTCACTAATAGTGACAATTAACAGAAGGATTCAGCTAAATATTGAATCATAAGAAAGTCTTAAAAAGCACCCTAATGACTCCTGAAAATTGGACTTTCTTTATGATTTACAGACCCACTCTGAAACTCACGGTCCGATTTCTTGCAATACAAAGCTAACCCCCTTTTCCTTAGTTGAAAAAAGAAAAACAAAACATGTTTACACTCGACGAAAGTCGTAGGTTTCAACGAGTAAAACGTTGTGCTAATAACTCCCAAGATGAGAATAATTGCCCAAGCAATCAAAACAACACAAAAGTACAAAGTCATTTAAAATTCAAATACCATTATCATTAGTTGTTGTTATCAGCAGTCGAGTTGTTGTTTTATTCTTGCTAGGCTCTACACTCCTCGCTAATTTCGTTTCGCTAAAATTTGCGTTCTATTTCATTTTTGGTACTTGTACAGTTTAGTCAAGACATTAAAAAATGAAAATATCGAAAAAAGTTTAAATTGTACGTATCCGTTATGGAACGAAGTTCTTAAAAAAAAAATCCACTTCATTTCATCAAGTAGTTTTTTTTTACAGCGGAAAAACACGTTTTTATGAGAGCACGTTGAAGGCAGCCATCTTGGATTTAAAAAAAAAAAATTTGTTTGAATTTTAGAAATGCCAAAGAGAGATAACTCCAGTTAAAGTGCTGACACCCCTCCCCATCTTTAATACTAGCTGTTCTGCCTATAAATCGAACCTTTTGCTCGGTATCATAACAAATTGTTTTTTCGCAGTAAAATAAAAACTACTTGATGAAATTAAGTAAAAAAATTTTTCAGAGAACTTCATTCCATAACAGATACGTACAATTAAAACTTTTTTCTATATTTTCATTTTTTAATGTCTTGATTAAACTGTACAAGTACCAATTTTTTACAACCGTTCACAGCCACCATCTTGTGTACGACTTTGATCAAGATTGCCTATTCCTTGAATTTTTCTATAATATTTTTTTAAATAAGGAAATCCTTTTAATTATTATTTTAATCATATTTTGGGGTGTGTTTTTCAAAACACAGAGATTCGAAAAAATGGTAAATATATATATATATATATATATATATATATATATATATATATATATATATATATATAAAAATGTAAAGTTGGTTCGTTCTAAACAAATAAAACCATGTTTATACGTTACCAATTTATTTGAAATTTTCAGACAACCCATTTTTAGAGTCGAGGTATGTTTTTATGTTATTAAAATAAATTTACCTAATTAAAATTAAAATATTAAATAAAATAAATATATTTATTTAATCATTTCTGCGAATCTTTTCTGTTGATAAAACTGAACTTCCGGTTCAATTCATTTCACAGCCCCAAATTGACGAAAGGTTTCATTTTCTGTTAACTCGATAAGTAAAAAAAAAAACAAAAAAAAACATATTTCATTTGTTTATCTTCCAAATTTTTTAATTTACACATCTTTTCTTTATTATATAAGGCCAAAAAAAAAAAAGTTTGTTGCTTGCTTTTGAGTTTTTTTTTTTGTTTTTCTATATAAGATTACTCACGCAGAGAGTGATCCGTGCTGAAATAATGTTATTATTTAAAAAGTCATTCTTAACATGGGGAGGTAAGGATGTTTTGTACCTATTCTGTACTTTAACCTTACAATTGAATAAATAATTAAAAAAAACATATCGTAAAACGTTATTTAAACGTGGAAATATGATTTAAAAAATAGCGCGTATCGCTCTCTGCATTAGCACCATTTTTATTTATTGTTGTTGTTTCACGAATTTTCGGCCAACTATTTCTCTGGCCTTCATGAAAAGAAGTCCTTTTATAAATGTTCAGTAACTTTTTCCTTTTATTATTCTTAAAGAGTAAAACTTTTCTTATTCATGAAAGGAGTTAAGCCTACGTAAATAAATAAATGTTTGTACACGTGACAAATTATCAATAAATGGTTCAGTTACTTTTTTAAAAAAATGTTTGTAAAAGTGCGAAAGGCGACGTTGTTGTATACTCCCATGCTTAATTTCTATACTTACAGGTTTTTGGAATTTTTTTTCACTGGATTATTATTGATTGGACACTAATTAAACAGATTATTAAAAAAAAAATAAATGTAAAAAAGAAATAATTATTTCGACATTTGAAAGTGGTGCTGGTGCTCACTTTTTAGTTACAACGTTCTGATAAATCAGTCACCCATTTTGTAAGCAATAAAAACGCGGTATATCAAAACCATAGAAAGTAAAAATAATGAGTCTCTACCGCATTTGTAAGTCAGAAATATATTTGTTTCTCAAAGAAAAAAAAATAGAGAGAACAGGACTTTTTTTATTGTTTTCATGAAAATAAAGTTTCCAGATTTTTAATTATTATTTTTTTTTTTACTTATTTAGTCAGTTTTTGGTTGTTTTTTTTTTTAAATTGTTTTTGTGAAAGGTGAGTTTTTTTTCAAAACTTTTGTTTTGTTTCTTTTTAATTTTTTTAAAGTATTATAAATTTCACTAACATGCTGGAGAAATGTTTAATAATTTGGTATTTTTTTAGATTAGGTCCACCTCCACAATTTTCCTTTCAATGACGACATTTATAGGTTTCCGAGTATGCTGAACACGCAAATTGCATTGAAATTTTGCGGAAATAAATAGTTGTATTATGCATTGTATTCTTCGGTGGCCATCTTTTTACGTGCACATGCGCCATAAACAAATACATACACGTAAAAAAGATGGCCGCCAAAGATTACAATGCATAATACAACTTTTTATATCTTGATAACTACTTATTTCTGCAAAATTTCGATGCGATTTTCGTATTCAGCATAGTCGAAAACCATTTCAAGTCGTCATTTAAAAGAAAATTGAGGAGGTGGACCTAATCTAAAAATTTACCAATAATTTTTAATCCCGTACGCTTCCCGATACATTGCTTCGTCAACATGCGACCATTTTATATCTCTCGAAGACACTTCCGTATTTAGAAAATAAATAAATAAATAAATAAAAAGTGACCGATTAACGTGGTAACTAAAAAGTGAGTATCCCTTTCAAATGTTGAAATGATTTTTTTTTTTTTTTTTTCAATTTGTTTTCATAATCTGGTTAGTGTTCAATCAATAATAATCCAGTGAAAAAATTTCAAAAAACCTATCAGTATAGAAACTCCACCAAGTAAGTAAATAAATAAAAAATGTTACGTGCGCATGCGTTAGCCTTGACTAGGGGGGTACTAAGGGAACGACCATTAAATAATTCTGCGGGTCGCCATGGAACTCAACGCCCAAGGAGTATCAAAATAGTTTTCATGATCTGAAGAAATTTTTTTTTTCCGAAAAGTGGGTGATCACTTTTCCATCTAAATTTAACTTAAAATGAGCACCCACTTTCTGGCCACCTGAGGAAGGGGCATTTATTTTCGTGTTTATTGGCTTAAAGGTTTTTTTGACAAGGCAGTTTGGTACGCGAATGCATATTTAACAGTTTTCGTTTATGCTCACGCATAGCATAAACAAAGGCTACGTCTGTGAAATGGAAAATAGTCCCAGAGTTCAGGGGTTAATACCATGCAAAAGAAATCAAACAAAAAGACTTTTTAGCCAAGAAACACACAGAAAGAAAAAAAAATAGCATCCATTTTTTTTCTATCGAATTCATTTGCTGTTTTTATTGAAAACTATTTTCCCCCGGATTTTTGATATAATTTTCCATTAAGGACTGTGCGTCTCACGTTCGTAAATAACAAAATTTTTTTTGTAGATTTTGGTGTGCTAAAAACGAATCTGCAAACCGTTTCCGTCACAAAAAAATAGTTTTTATGATATGAAGAAATTACTTTTTCGAAAAAGTGGCGATCACTTTTCCATGTAAATTTAACTTAAAATGAGCACCCACTTTCTAGCCACCTGAGAGAGGGGGGATTTTTTCCCATGTTTATTGGCTAAACAGCTTTCGTTTATGCTTACGCATAGCGTAAACGAAGGCTACAGCTGTTAAATGGAAAATAGTCCCAGAGTTCAGAAAAATGCCCCTCTCTCAGGTGGCCAGAAAGTGGGTGCTCATTCTAAGTTAAATTTACATTGAAGAGTGATCACCCACTTTTCGAAAAAGTAATTTCATGAATGTCATAAAAACTTTTTTTTTGCTACGTAAACGGTTTGCAGATTCGTTTTTAGCACACCGAAATCTACAATAAAATATTTCGTTATATATGAACGTGAAACGGGCCTTAAAGTAAAATAATACCGGATTTTTTTGAGCAGATTTGCCGTTTAGTTGTACAAATATCCTCAAACCAGGTAATCACTAAAAGGGATTTTTAAAAGTCGTCACCTATATCGAGCAAAAGTTTAAAACCACCCATTATATGCCAGCCTACATCATGGTAACATATATTGAGTGAGTTCCTAACAGTATTTTTAGTTTAAACTCATTTTCCCAAAATTTCCCCAAACTTAACGTGTTCGATACAGTCTGCCGCCATTTGTATTTTTCAGATATACCGATAAACATTGAATGTTTTTGAACCGATTATACATTACATAAAAACACTAAAATTTTATCCAGTTAGGTAGAACACTTACTTTTCTTGCCTTTGATAACATTTATTTGTTATATATTTATTTTTTGACAACTTCTTTGTATCTGTGTTTAGTAATATAAACCCTTTTCATTTAATGTAACGTTTAGTCGGCTCGAAAAACAGTGTTTATTGGTGTATTTGAAAGCTACAAATGGTGGTGGACACTGTTGATTACTTTAAGTTAGAGAAAGTGAGTTAAAACTAAAAAAACTATACAAAATACTGTCAGAAACCTATCCATTATGCCAGCCTATGTCATGGTAACATATGTTCGGTGAGTTTCAGACACTTTTGTATAGTTTTTAGTTTTCAACTTACTTTCCCAAACTTAACGTATTCAACAGAATTCGCGACCATTTCTGTTTTTTGAGCCAATTAAACATTTTACATTACATAACACTAAACAATTATCCAATTAGGTAGAAACGTAAATTACCTTACCTTTGCTTTCATTTATTTGTTTTTGGACGACTTTTTCGAATCTGTGTATAGTAACCCCCCTCCCCCACCATCAACCAAATATTAATTACTAAATCACATTTTTTAAAACAACAACAAAAAAAAAACATTTAGCGTTTCAACATTTTTGCTACGTTCGGCTTCATCCACTGATTGTTGGTCAAGTCCAAAACATGAATGATTGACAGAAACTCTCGAGGATCCAGATCAAATTCTGCAAGAGTACCATTTTTTTCAGTTTCGCCTTTTTCACTTTTTGCAGTGGATTGCTGTACTAATATAAGAAACATGCATTTTCTCTTTTATTAAATTTTTCCATTACACCAAATTGAGCCACTGCAACGCGTGGCAGGGTACAGCTAGTATATATATATATATATATATATATATATATATATATATATATATATATATATATACAGTAAATAGATGTTTCCATTGGCTATAAAAGCTACTTTACAACCTACCTGAACCATTTATTGGTGTTTTAAAGTAGTTTCAAACGCTCTTTATTTCATCTCAAATATTAACTTTTTACGAGTCGTAATTCAATATGGCGAAAAATGTCACCCCCCTTCTTCTTCTTCTTCTTCTTCTTCTTCTTCTTCTTCTTCATGAGGAAGGAGTGAGGATCCTCGTTTTCAGATTCATTTTCTAAGACTGAATCGCGCAAAAATAGAAAATAAAATACTCAAGAGAATGAAAAAGTGGTCAAAAACATAACATTTAAAATAGAAAATAAAATGAAAGACTCGTTCTCCGAAAATTTCTTTTTTATTCGTGGGGGTGGAGGGGTTGTGACAGGTCTCTCTCTCTCTCTCTCTCTCTCTCTCTATATATATATATATATATATATATATATATATATATATATATATATATATATATATATATATATATATATAAAAGCTAAGACGTGGTGGGAAATCCTAGCTATATTGCTGGACAACATCAGGTTTCTTGCCAAGCAGAACCTGGCACTATGAGGTCACCGGGAAGACATCCATGATGATGATTATAGGTCAAGAAAACAAAGAGAATTTTTAGAATTGGTAAATTTATTGGCCAAGTATGACCATGTGCTCCGTGAACATTTAGTGAAAGTTAACCTGGGAAAGAAAATCGCTAACTTATCTGTCACCAGAGATTCAAAATAAATTTGTGAGCAATTTGGCAAAGCAAGTGAGAAAGAAAATAATTGATCAAATCAAGGAAAACAAGTATTTTTACAAAATTTTTGATAGCAATATTGATGTATCTCACAAGGACTAGATGAGTGAGGTGTTGCGCCATGTAAAAATTGACGAAAATGAAGTAAAAGTGGAGGAGTCATATCTCCACTTCATCGAGACAAAAGGATAAAAGAGCAGAAGAAATGTCTAAAATGATTTGAGAGAACTGAAGAACGATGGGATTCAAATTGGTGACTATATTGGCCAGGCATTTGACAATGCTGCTGTTATGGCAGACCACCGATCAGGTGTGCTGATACACATCTCTGAAATCAATCCAAAAGCTGTTTGTGCCATGCACAAACCATTCAATAAATCTGGCTTGTGTATATGCAGTTTCTGTAGTGGTTCACTCTGTTACATTTTTTGGCACACTGTCATGGTTATTCTCGTTCTTTTCTGTATCTACACATCGCTGGGACGTCTTGATTCATTTGACCGATCTAAGTACTAAGCAGACTGTGAAAACTAGATGGAGTAGTCGAGCAGACGTTGTAAATGTTGTGATAAAAAAATTATTGGAAGTCGTCATTGCCCTGTATCTTTAATTCTCAACTCGGTACCGTCGTTTCCATTTCTTTTATTTCTGAGCCTTTGGAAAACTATTCTCCCAGAAATCAATAATACCCAGAAGTATCTTCAAACAAAAGAGCTGGATCTGCAACAAAATTCTGTCAAGCTGACGGGGCTGAGAGATTGCCTTCTTCAAAATAGAGAAAAGATGGTGGACTCTGCAATAGACGAGTCAAAAAACTCTACTCTGAAATGGGGATAAGCAATGAGCGTCATGTCCATAAAAAGAAACGAATGTATGGTGAAGAATTGACTGATGTAGCGTTGGGGTTTGATACTGAGTTGAGACAGGAAATGCTGTCTATCATAGACAGGTTGACTGAAGAAATATCTTGCAGATTTCAACAAGTTCACGATTTTGCAAGTAAATACGTTTTTCTTACACGGTCAAATCTGTGTGATGATATTTATGAAGCTTGGTAAAGTTGACAAAAATATAGAAAAATAAAAGGAATTCTTTGCTGAAACGAAGAGTATTTTTGTAGTATTTTGTGAAAGCTTCAGGAAAATTTGTTTCCACACGCACAAAATTTATATTCTTTGAAAATATATTTTGTTGCGTTCCTAAAAATACTGTTTTGGAAGTGGGTGATCATTACCACCTGGTGACCTGCAAATGTGAAATTGATCCTACACTTCAAATTCTAACTAGTGATGGGACGATTGTATTGTTTTTCCCTATTCTGATACAGTTCTTGATTCTGATTGGAGTCTTTATCAATCTCAAAATATTTAACTATAAAGTTGCTTCTCCCCCCCTAGTTACTGTAAATACATGTGTTAAATGTGCAGATATTTTCTCAAACGCAAAAAATATGCTTGTGGGAGGTTGGTTGATGGTACAATTCCAATATTTTTCCTAATTCCAATACAATTACCAATTCCGATTCTTTATAAAATTCTCTAAATATTTAATTATAAAGTTGCTATTTTTTTTTTCCTGATTACTCTAAAAGCACGTTAAATATGCCGGTATTTTTTCAAACGCAAAAAACATACTTGTGGGGATGGGGGGGGGGGGCAATCTATAGATTTTACCTTTGCGGGTAGTTTAAAACCAATAAATATTTATTATTTCATTGTTACTACCAGCAGTAGAAAATAGTTAAAGGAATAAAAAAATAATTAAGGGAATCGTTTTTAGCATCGATGTGGCACTATTTCTTAGTGTCCCGGTTGTAGTGGTTGTTCCAGCCACTTCTCCGGCATGGCTAGGAGGTGATTTCGCCATAGGTGGAGGGATACACCGAAATAAGCAACCAGGATGCAATCCCACAATGCCCTTTCTTTTCTCGATCTCTTTTTCATCTGGACAGCATGGGGTAAGACGTATATTTTTTCTCTCCAAGTAAATGAGAGAAGGGGGCACCCCATCCCTCAGCACTAGTTAAGGTTAGGGTTAAGGAGCTAATTGTATGATCTGTAGATTAATATTGTAACATATATTGCATAAATTTTGTAAAATAAAATAGTTAAAATCTTATATATCACAATTGTGTTGCGTGTCGTGTTCTGTCTACTTAAACGTCGAAATGGGCCTCAAGATGATTCCAGCCAAGGGGAGCCACCAGACCAAAGCGACGACATAGTCCTGAGTGAAGGAGCCACCAACACCCAACATCCCAGGTATGCTTTTAATTTTCACGTAGACAAAAAAACGTCCAACCAACAGATCTATATACTCAGGCCCTATTGACTGGTCCATCGTTGCAGTGTTGGACCATTCCAGAACATTTACTGTAACACGTGGGTTGGTCACACGCCAATGACCAACCTATAGGTTTACATCGGAAAATAGACAAAAATTTTTCTGATTCCAATATAGATTTCAGTATCCTCCCCAATTTTTTATTTTTCCAATTCATGATTCTGATTCTGATTGTCTAACTATATCGGATGTATACTGAAGAATCAAAACAATGACAAGAATATTCTCCTGCCCTAGTGATAACAGATTTGCCAAATCTTTATTATCATATTGTTAAGTTACAGGTTGAAACAAGTAACGTAGAAAGCAATACAAATGACGACTCAACAAACAAAGGTAGATCAAATAAGAAGTGTATTAGGAAAAGGTATATTTACAGGATATTTACATAATGGTGTCAAATAAGAGAGTCTTTGCTGGAGAAACATATCTGCTCTCGGCGGCCTTCGGTGGCTTCTGGTGAACACACACTCAGACTAACTGAGTCTTCCTATTTATGCGTAATTACTATCCACATATGCAAACGAATGTGTGCGACCACAACACATATAAAAGTCACTCTGTGTGTGTGTGTGTGTGTGTGTGAGAGTTCTTTCCTTATAGGTTCCAAAACAGCTGAGCCTATCCTTTGAAAATTTCACACAAAGGTAATTTATATGTCTGGCAGTGTTCTTAGATATGTTTTGTACAGAAATTCATCTGACAAGTGTCAAAAATTGAAAAAATCCAATCCTAAAAACAGTTTTTTTTTTATAGATAAAAAGGAAAAATTTTTACACAGGAATTTTTATATGTTACACCAGCAAGGGAGATAATAAAATCTTTGCAAATTATTTCTATCTTAAACCGCCCATCCCCACCCCTTGACATCTGGAGGAATAGCTCAGTAGTAGAGCACACTTCGGCCTACAAAAAATGCCTAGCTAACATCCATCAGCATTCCCTAGTAGAGGTTGCTCAAGTTATTCGCAATAAACTAATCCCTAGACAGACATCCCAGGAACAAGTGGCAGTAACTACGAGCCTCCAGTGAAACACGAAACTACTATAGAATCAATATTGGCCAAAAAAGAAAGTTGGGATATTAATGACCACAGGTCACAAGAGATTCATTATCTGATAAAAGAAATGATTGATGTTGATATTCAACCATATTCTGTAACATCTGACAGTGAATTTAATAGGCTTATTGCAAAATGTTATCCAGATTACAGCATTCCATAAAAAATAATTTCAGATATGTTTACAAAAATAAAAACAAAAATTCAATCCTCTCTTAATGAAATTAACAGTATTTCATAGACTGTAGACATTTGGACAGCTATTACAAATGATGTTCTCTTTCTGAGTTTGACAGGTCATTGGCTTTGAAATGACTTTAAACCGTGCAGAGCCGTGCTTAGAGTTGTTCCATTCCCTGGTGCACACATAGGTGCAAGAATAAGTAAAGAATTGCACAAGGATGAGTATAAAATCTTCAATAAAATTTTCTTAATCTTGTGGGATTCGGGAAAAAAAATGGTTGCTGGTGTCAGGAAATGTGGTTTAGAATCATTATCATGCTTCATACATGCATTGCAATTCTCAATAAATGACTCATTATTTTCCCAACAGGCTGTTAAGACAATCATTACAACTAACAGAAATATAATCTCTAAATTTAATAACTATCCATTAGCAATTAGCAAATTAACTGAAATACAGGATACATCTCAATGAAATTAGCAGTATTTCTTTGACTACAGACATTTGGACAGCTATGACAGATAATGCTCCCTTTCTGAGTTTGACAGGTCATTGGTTTTCAAATGACTTTGAACAGTGCAGAGCTGTGTTTAGAGTTCCTATTTACAATGTCTCCCCACGGGACAGAGTTAGACACCAGGGTCGTTTTTTAACGTGGAGAAAAGGAACAGAAATTAAAAATTGTCTCAGTTGTGAAGGATTTCTCATTCACTGAGGGAACAAGAAATTGAAGTGTAGCATCCGAAGAACAGATACTACACTTTGATCGTGGCCCAAAAGCCACCGTGCTTAGAGTTGTTCCATTCCCTGGTTCACACACAGGTGCAAGAATAATCACACAATGTTCCTAGTAAGTATAAAATTTTCAAAGTTTTCTTAGTCTTGTGGGATTCAGATCAAATGGTTGCTGGTGTCAGGAAATGTGGTTTAGAATAGAATCATGCTTCACACATACATTACAACTCTCAATAAATGACTCATTATTTTCCCAACAGGCTTTTAAGACAATCATTACAACTAACAGAAATATAGTCTCTCACTTTAATAACTCTCCATTAGCAATTAGCAAATTAACTGAAATATGGGATCAGCTTGATTTGGAAAAACATAAACTTATTCAAGAGGTGACTACACGGTGGAATTCAACATATTATATGCGGAACAGGAATTTAGAACAGCAAAAAGTTCTTGTAATGTATGCTGTTGATAATAAAATTCCTACCATAACAACTTACCAATGAAAACTTGTTCAAAAAATTGTCCATTTGAAGAAATCACCGAAGAAGAAAGTCACAGAACTTCAACTATATCGATGATAATATCTACAATTTTAGCTTTGAGGTTATTTCTTTCAAAAGTTGTCCAGTTTATTTCTGATATTTCTGACTTTAGTGGAATTCTTCTTACCATTGTTGAACAATTCAATGAATCAATTGCAGCAACATTAAAAAGTTTGTATGGGCCTATTTTCCTAGATTTAAATGTAACCTAAACCAACATCTTGTTAATCTTTCCTAGACATGTTCCTAAATAGTAGCCCCTTATGTCCAAATGTCAATATGCCTTGTTTGGGGTAAAAGTGAGTATATATATATATATATATATATATATATATATATATATATATATATATATATATATATATATATATATATATATATATGAACAAATGATTAATAAAATATGTTAAAAGACATCTTGAAAAAGAGGTAAAAAAATATTTAATTTTAAAAAAGGAAGCACAAGATAAGTTGATAGTCCTTAATCCGCGGAGTTTCGAAGAAATACTCTCCTTCTCATCAGAGGGCAGGAATTAGCAAAATGCAGGATCGGATTTTGCATATAAAGGTATTTAATGAAACTACAAGTAAGTCAAAGATCTTACTTGGTTAAAAAAAGGGTGAGGTAAGGGGAACAGGAGGCAAAAGAAAGTCTGTCAAGGCTGGATGAATAAAAAAAAAAAGAATTTTTTTGATTCATCCAGCCTTGACAGACGTGTTTCAAATATTATCTCTAGTACTTTTCTTTTAATGATTTGGAATTCATTCCATTTGCACTTTTTTCCAAGGAACTCTGCCTTTTGGATGATTTTGGACCATTTGGAATTTACCCAGTGGATTGAAATTTTAAATTAGACCGTTTTGGATTTTACCATTTTTGGATTTTTACCCTTCACCGGACTATCCATTCATGTGAAATCTTTTCATTATTTTTCTTTTGCCTCCTGTTCCCCTTACCTCACCCTTTTTT
This sequence comes from Euprymna scolopes, assembly GCF_053919585.1. NCBI lineage: Eukaryota > Metazoa > Mollusca > Cephalopoda > Sepiida > Sepiolidae > Euprymna > Euprymna scolopes. The sequence continues at coordinate 28,894,971 of NC_136524.1, read as the reverse complement.
TTAACCAAGTAAGATCTTTGACTTACTTGTAGTTTCATTAAATACCTTTATATGCAAAATCCGATCCTGCATTTTGCTAATTCCTGCCCTCTGATGAGAAGGAGAGTATTTCTTCGAAACTCCGCGGATTAAGGACTATCAACTTATCTTGTGCTTCCTTTTTTAAAATTAAATATGTTTTTAACTCTTTTTCAAGATGTCTTTTAACATATTTTATTAATCATTTGTTCATATTATAAGCTCTATTTCCTTTTCGGTTTTATTGAGCTTTTTATATCTGGCTAAGTTTATTTTACTTGTAAATATTAACTCTTTAATATTTATAATATATTTTAAGTTTACCATTTTGATTACCTTAGTAAACTTATTGTAACTTTTATTTTTATTTTATATATATATATATATATATATATATATATAGTAATTTATAAAATATATATGGTGATTAAGCTACACTGAATATTCGACATTTCATCCACTCTAGGATTCGTCAGGCTTATGCGCGAATTCTGTGGTTGTTTATCGTTTTTATATGGTCCTCTTCTGTTGAGGATACTAGAAAGCTGATTGGCTAACTAAAATCCTCAACAGAAGAGGACCATATAAAAACGATAAACAACCACAGAATTCGCGCATAAGCCTGACGAATCCTAGAGTGGATGAAACGCCGAATATTCAGTGTAGCTTAATCGCCATATATATTTTATAAATTACTAACTAGCTCTACCTACGTATTGAGCACTTTTGAAGTAAATACTTAAAGTTTATGCATAAATCTATACTTTTGTATATTAATTTTGTGAGTAAATGAAGTAAGTGTCAGTTTTAGTCATTTAGAACTGCTTTAAAGCTTAACTGCTCACTCATTTTTCAACCAAGTTTTAAACAATTATTACAGTTTATAGATCACCTTCTCAGCTATATTGTGAAAAAGAAATTTCAATATCGTTCAGTAAAACAAAAGTTATGATGAATTTATTGCTGTTCAAAATCGTAAAAATATGTAAGGAGGTGAGCAACGTTTTTTTATGATTGGTTTCCATAGCGACCACATCGCTTTGCGACAACTGTTGCGACTAATTCAAAAAGAGAAGTAACAAGTGAAACAGAGAGAATGAAAGCATGAAAGGGAGATAATTGGAAGATTTTATTGAAAGCAGACGAGTGCCGAACATTGTTATTACATATGTGTTTATGCAGGTAATGCAGGCATGACAAGTAATATGGTTAAGCTTAAACATGCAAAAGAAAAGGACTAGTTGTTAAAACAAGGAAAAAAAAAGGACAAGATATTCTAGTAAAAAATATAATAAATTCATAAATTAGATATTGCAGCATTAAGAACTTTTTTAAAATTCAATTTATAACATTATATAATCGATTCTTAATGCTGCAAAAAAAAAAAAAACTTGCTCAATATATGTTACCGTGATATAGGAACTCACCTCGTCAAAGACAGAGTTAGGCGCCATTTTTAATTTTCCAATACATCGGTAAACACTGTATGTTTTTCGAGCTGAATAAACATGTTGCATCAAATAAAAACACTAAAAACATATCCAGTTAGGCAGAAAAGTAACTTATTTTGCCTTTGATAACATTTATTTGTTATATATTTGTTTTTTTTGTTGACAACTTTTTCGAATCTATGTGTACAGTAATAGAAACCCCAAAGAGGATAGCATTTATAAGACAAAATGTAGTCTTTAAAACGTTTTCTACATTTTTTACTAAGAAATTAAATGCGACAACAGGAAATTATGATTTTTTTCAAACAAAACTTTTTAATAAAACAAGGATAAAAAATATATTTAAAAAAAAAGGCTGTGGCGGCTTTTTTTTTTTTTGTACTGAACAAAGCTTATAATATTAATAACATAAAAAAAGAAAAAAGTTGTCGAAGCTTCCTTTTTAGATGTTTTCATCTCATGAAAATATCGTTGGTTTTATCTTAATAGTTGCGTAAATATTGCATTTTGTATTATTAATGTTATCACCTTTGTTTACATTTGGATTTTCATTGTTACAGTAAAAAAAAAAAAAAAAAAAATGTCGCCGCGACGCCGCATATTTAAAAGTTTCATCCTTTGTATTTTTTAAAGTTAAAGACTATTTTTTAAAACGAGAGAGAGAGAGAGAGAGAGAGAGAGAGAGAGAGAGAGAGAGAGAGAGAGAGAGACAGACAGACAGACAGACAGACAGACAGACAGAGATGTTTCGTCGCTAATATTTTGTTTTTCAAGATCAAATGTCAACACAGCTTTAACTTATTCGGTGCGGCGCCGTGGCGATGCGGTGCGCCGGTGCGGTGTACTGAATTCATAAACAACTGTCACTCTTCGTGTGACACAACACTAACAGTGTTAACCTTTAAAAATGTGTATCTTTGACTCCACACAAGTACAGAACAAGTTAGGCATAAGGTTTATTAATGTATAAGTCCCAGTTCCCCCCCAAAGGGGCGCTCTTCATTGTGCCAGTGCCACAGACTTATTCTTTCAATAAAAACTTTCTTTTACCATTTTTAGTATTTCTTGAGCAAGTCAAGGGAAACTATTTACTATGAGAAGCTAAAAAGTTGCCTCCCCTCGTGTATCGTTGGCACTACGATATTGGCAACCTTTTTTACTAATTTAATTATTGCGATAACTTCACATCAAAAAACAAAAGTAAACCCTTGTGGTAATTTAGAAGCTTAACTCATTGTTTTAAGGTAACTTTATTTTACTAAGAATTGGTAGAAAAAAATTTTTTTTTTCCTACTACTTTTTTATTTTATTGAACAAGCTTTATAATAATTAATAACAAAAACTGTAAAATGCGACGGTATTGTAAAAACATAAATAAAACATTCGAGTAATTGTAACAAAAAATGATTTATTTATTAGCTACTTTAGTTAGAGTTAGCCCCCTTGGAACAATGAGTCAAGATTCCGAATTGCTGACCTTATTTACATAGCTTAATACGAGATAGTGTCCCTTATGTGTAAGTGTGAGTTTGCATGAGAAATCGGCGCTTCGCTTATGTCAAACGGATACTTAAATCTAAGGGAGATAACCAGCACAGACAGAGCAAAAATAAGCATATTTTACAAGGTGTAATTTGGGACGCTTATTAACGTACACAAAACAAAAATAAACAACCTCTTACAATGAAACTTATTAATTTTAATAAAAAACAAAAATTAAATAAACTTGTTAATTAACGAAAATAAAAAAAAAACATTTATGAAGTGGATTTTAAAGTATTTAAACAGTAATTTTATTTATTATTTTTTTAAACGAAAACAAAAAATAAAAAAAATAAGAAATTTGTTTTTCTTTATTTTAGTGTCAGGATGATTAAAACTTGTTTGAAGGAGATTTTGAAGTATAAACAAGTTCTGAAAACCTTTTTATCATTTCCTTATAATAAGGAATTGACTTGTTGATAAATCTGGATTAAAGACTGGAAACTTACCCCCCCCCCTATTTTTAATGAGTTTTTTTGGGGTTTTTTAATTATTATTCTTTTATTTTTTTTTTTTTGACGTAGAGCAATGAAAAACATTAATTTACTGAGCAAATTACTTTCTTCATAAAATATATATCGAAATTTAAAAAAAGGAGAACATTTTCATTTCTTATTTATTTTTATCTAATTCTTCCTACAACAGGAAGATGTGACACAAGTTCAGAACATGGAGAAAGACAAGCCAGCTGCCAGCACTCCTAACTGTGGTCTATTAAAAATTACCTCTCCAGGCTCGGGTAGTACACTATAAAAATATACTTGATTTTAAAAACTGGCAGCAATGACTTTTGGGTATATTTGTGTTTCTTTACTTCCATTTTTTTTAATGAGATATGTAGAATTATTTATTTATTTTTGAAATTTAAAAATAAATTTTTATGACAAAACTCTTTTTTCTTATTTATTGTTTGTCTTTTTTATTAACTTGATCTGATTATCTGGAACATTTCAGCTTGGATGATGATGCTGATGATGATGATGATGATGATGATGATGATGATGATGGTGGTGGTGGTGGTGGACGGTTTCTCCCATCGATTTCGCCGTATGAGGTTCTACCACAACAATTAAGTTGTTTGGAAATCCACACAAATGATTTGTTTATGGTGGTGAAGGCTTTGTGTACAACCAACCACACTTTTGTTATTACTGCTAATCCTTGTCGGTGCGGATGACTGCCACAAGACAAAGCACACAGTACAACAACACACGTTTTTACATCAGAGTTACCTTCTCCTAGATGCATGTCTTAACTAAGACTAGGGATGCATCTCTCCCAGTGAATTAATGCACCTCCAAATACCAACCTGGAAATTTCTACAACTCGGTGCGGTACATACAGCGCCTCGCCTTACCGAATAGTCACTCATCTTGTACTGGCCAGACTCAACGTTGCTTAACTTTGGTAATCTGGTGAGAACAGGTGTGTGAACACGATTGTGCCGTACATACATACATACATATATATATATATATATATATATATATATATATATATATATATATATATATATATAAAGACCAAACAAATTTATTTTAGATCATGTTGTTTCAAATCTAGCTGTCTTAAAGCTGAAAAGTTCAAGATAACCATAGATTTTTACATAAACACGAAAACAGGAATTATTGCAAATCTGCTGATACTTTTAAGGGATTGGCACCCAATGGGTTTCATCTTATATTGATTTGTGAGTATCGACAGAGAATCCTAATCCAGTCCCGGAAATTGCCGAAGCCGTATGTGATATATTTAGAATTTTGAAAAATATTTTCAACTTATTATTTAATAGCAATATTCAAAATACAAATGTCTGGGGAGTAAAATATTTTTAACCCTTAACTAACCCTTTTTTTTTTTTTTTTTTTGCTTGTTTAGTTTCGTTTTTTTACATTTTTTTTTCTTGGTTTTTAAATCGTAAACTGCCTATGCAATTTCTGACTCAGCATTCTCGATCGATATTTGGAAGTAATTAATTATATACTAACATTTCTTGGGTGCCTATTCTTTATTAATAACCAAATTCTTACCCATGACTGTCAATATTGGCACCGTAACATCCAGCAAATTGTTATGAAAACAGATGAAAGTGACAACACAAAATAGAAAACAAGATTCAAGAAAAACCAAAGATATAAAAAATGACTATAAATCTTTCTTTTTTTAATGGTTATTAAAAATAAAATACATCAAATCGATTATAGAAAATAAACAACATGAAAAATGTTACAAAATTAAAAAAAGAAATAACAAAATGGTTATGAAAAATATAAATTGGAGAAAAAATTGTTATACAATACAAAAAAAGATATAAAAATGATTATAAAAATAAAACAAGCTTTTAAAAAATAAAAAAGGGTCTTAAGAAATAAAGAAAAGATTTAAAAATGGTTACCAATATTAAAAGATATAAAAAATAGCTATAAAAAAAAAACGGTTATAAAAATAAAAAAAGGTATAGAAAATTGGTTATAAAATATCTGCGTTAAATTTAATCCAATCATTAGACACCAATTAAACATGTGTCCCTGATAGACTTTTAATAGTGAGTAGAGCAACCAAACTTGGCACAGTTATTTGTGTTTTTCTACATCTGAACCATCCAGAGTTTGACATGTTTCTTATCATTTAATAGTAAATAATTTAATCATATCAGTAAATGAATATGTTTTATGAATGAAAACAAAAGTTTGGATTGCCCACATAAATAAATTAAATAAATTTTCCTATTGTTAAAAAAGAGAGAAGAGTTCATAAATGAAATATAGGACGGATGTCCTCTTTGTAAGGAACAGAAAAAATTCATGTATGATAATTTTTTTCTTGTTTTTTTTTTTTTAACACTGGAATCACCGCTTATCAAGGGCCGGAGGCCACTCGAGGATAAGGGTTAATGGGTGTACATTAGTCAATGTGATTATAGTGCAGTAAACATAAGTAGTGAGAATTTTGTAAATTGGATTACTTAGGGGGACGGTTCATCAAGAACATCCAGTAGATATCTCACTGCTGATGCAATTCTCTATCTATATAAGAGCCAAGTACATCCTAGAATGGAGTACTATTGCCACATTTGGGCAGGAGCTGCTAGAAAGGAATTAGCCTCATAGAGGATGTTCTTTTCTCTTCCCTGCAATCTCTTTCTCACAAAAGAGATGTTGCGAGTTTGTCTCTGCTTTATCGTTATTTTCATGGCAAGTGCTCGACTGAGCTTCAATCTATTGTCCCCCCTCGCCAAGCTTTCACAAGAAACACCCGTCTAGCAGAAAACACTATCAATAATTCCCCCCACTCTTTATCTGTGCCTAAACCTAAACGTAGATTCCATGAACAAACCTTCTTTATTAGAACTGCACGCCTATGGAATTGTCTTCTGTTTTCCTGCTTTCCAGCTGACTACAATATGGTTGTCTTCAAGTCTAACGTAAACAAGTTTTTGATGAGCCGTTCCATATGAGTTTACAAATTTACTGAATTTCCATTACTAACGATTACTATATTATCCAATTGTCTACTGTACACTATCTAACCCTTATCCTCGAGTGGCCTCTTGGCCTTGATAAGTGGTGATGCCTATGTAAAAAAAAAAAAAATAAAACTTCTTTAAGTCGGACTTGAAGACAATCAGATTGTAATCAGCTGGAAAACAGGCAATCGGAAGAGAGTTCCACAGGCGTGCAGTTGTAAGAAAGAAACTTTGTTCATGGAATCTATGTTTAGGTTTCGGCACAGATAAAGAGTGGGGGAAATTATTGATAGTGGTTTTGGCTAGACGAGTGTTTTTCGTGAAAGTTACACAAGTGTGGACGTCAGGTCATTACTATGTGTGCATATAGGCGTGCGTGTATGTGTTACATTATTTTGTCCGTGTTGGAAAAAGAAGTGGCCATGACTGAAGGATAGGATGGATGTAATGTTTGTGTCTGTAGCAATATATGTGTGTTACATCATTATGTTACGGCTGCTTGGACATCATCACAGGACCTGCTGACTAATACCGTACCTGCAATAGAAATTATCACTCTCACAAACAATAACCACTTATCAAGGCCCAGAGGCCACTCGAGGATAAGGCTTAAAGAGTGTACAGTAGTCAATGGGACAATATCATAGTAATTGTTAAAAGTGTAAACTTGGTAAATTGGATTACTTAAGGGGAAACGGTTCATTAAGAACTTGTTTACATCGGACTTGAAGATGGCCATATGCAATAATGTGAAGGAGTTGTTGACAGTGTCTCTTGTGGCCACGAAAGAGGAAGTAAACAATATGTGATCTCTTTTACCATTTCTAGTTGTGTGCTTTGCTCGTCTGAGAAATAGCCTTTGATTGGGAAAGCCGGAAAGGAAGTTAAATAGATATGAATACGAATATCCATTATAGAACAAATAAAATTAATCAAATAGAACAGTTTTGCAAAACTTAACTAAATTTAAAAACCAAATATTTTTTCACATGTCTTACATTTTAATGAATAATCAAGAAAAGGGTTTTCATTAGTTAATATTAAAAATTTACCTTTGTGCAAGTCTTATATTTTATGAATAATTAAGCAGACATTCTTTTTCTACTCAATAATGTAGAGATTTGATAAGTTATTGCATGAAGTTGACATCCAACGAGAGTTGATAAGCTGTTGTGTCCAGTGGACCCTTTTTTTCAAATTTTTTTGTTACTCACATTCACCTCTGACAAGGCGTATCACCACTTGGATGTAAGAGGCTAATATTTGGGAACATGCCTAGGAAAGATTAACAAGATGTTGGTTTATGTTACATTTAAACTTCTGCATATTAGTACAGTCAAAGAAGCAGGTAACAGGAAGGGAATTCCATATGTCTAGCTGTTCAAGGGAAGAAACTATTAGAGTAGAAAGCTTTCTAGCATTTAGGGACTTAAAAAGTGAAGGGGTGAGATTTTGTTGCTAAGCTAAGCGGGTTTGTCGGGGATATGTACATCGAGGGGGCACAAGTGTAATGAGTTCATCACATTCCATTAAAATATTTGTAAAACAGCCACAGAGATGTAACATTGTGGTGATGGGACAGGAGTTGAAACTTAGTTGATAAAGTGGGACCTACTAAATTAAAAACTCTTTTTCTGGACCCTATCCATGAGGGAGAGACTAGTGGTAGATGCACCAGTCCAGATGCGGCAACAATATTGCTGGTTGAAGAGGCGTCTTGTAATTGTTAAAGGAGAGCAGGTTAGTCTTACTAGCATTAAATGATACCATCCATTTATGTTCCCTTTCCACTACGGCCTGGAGGTAATTTTCTAACGATTTTGCCATTGTCTTAGATTTGTGTACATCCATTCTTCCCTCATGCATGTTATAGAGTATTTTATCACCAACAAATATGCCTATCTTGGACACAATATTATCAGGGAAGTAGTTTATGAATATCAGGAATAATAGTGCTTCAAGGGTCGACCTCTGAGGCACTCTTGTATTAATGTTATGCTGCTTAGATGTACGTACATCAATGAAAACTTATATGGTTCTATTGTCTAAGAAGAATCTAATTATATTTAGTATATGTCCAGTTATACCGTATGATTTAATTTTCATTAGTAGTCCTTTGTGCCAGACTTTGTCAAAGGCCTTGGATATATTGAGGTCTATAGCCCTGGCTTCACCTGCCTTATCCAGTGCATGGTATATGCATTCAGTGATGACTTATAAAATACCTGCAGTAAAATGACATTGGCTAAAGCCAAACTATTTGTCAGAGAGATTAGCTTTTGTGAAGTGGTGAACTAGTGCTTGATTAATTAAAGTCTCAAAGATTTTAGCGAAAATAGATAATTGAGAGGATCTGTCTCTTGACCAGAATTCTTGTACACTGGTACCACAGAGGCCATCTTCCTGTTATTAGGGAAACAAGATTCAGCAAGGCATTTATTGTAGAGCTGGGAAAGTATGGGGGCTAGCTCTGCTGAGCATTTCTTAATTAATATAGCGGGGATGAAATCAGGCAATAGTTGATAAGGTGTTACATGCAGTGGGTAGTGAAGGAAGGGAGAGAGATCTGTCTTGTTTGCTGGTTGAGTTCCCTCTGACAAGTTGTCTGTGTTACTCTAAAGGGCTAAAAAGAGTTTCTAGGGAATGGATAAAATTTATCTGTACTGCCAACCGATCGGTCTGTTGTGGTGGAATCGCTTTGTATAGAAGCATCAATTCACAGAGAGAAAATAGTTCTTCATTTTGTTTGTTCCTACAAATAAGGTAAAGCGAAATAACTTACATGCTGTGCTCAGGTTACAGCTGAAATATTAACAATATGTTCATCAGATCGAATCTCATACTGGTTTTATATTATTAATTTGAACAAAAGACAATGGATCAAGTAAGTGCATAATAATGTATAGAAAGAATATAATGAATATGATTTGTCCAATCAGGAATAAATGAACACAGACTTGTTAGTTCTTAGTCGGCAGCAGTTCATTCTCAGTTTACTCATTTGTTGGAAGGTTAAAGTAGTGTTTGAATTGTCCTCAGAGTCCTGAAAGGAATAACACTTCTGCACATATCATTTAAAATGATGAAATTAAAGAAATAAATGTATAGAGATATATTTTAAATTCTAACCGTCCCTTTAAGTGCAATTGTTTGTATCTCTCTTGCAGATGTTCTTACATACCAACATTAGTGGCTGAAACAGTTGTATGTAATGTGGTTTCAAATAGAAGAAAAACTTTTCGAAAATGAGTAAATACTAGTGTATCTATACCTATTAATGTATTAATAAATTTATAGATAGATTTGTAGAAATTCTTTTAAATTTGGGGGAGTAGTGCTCAGGGGGGTTAAAAAGAGTTCCAAGGGACTGATTAAATTCATCCACTCTACCAATTGATTGGTCAGTTGTAGACGAATTGCTTAGTATAGAGGCACTAATTCACAGAAAGAAAATAGTTCTTGGCTTTGCTGCTACGAATATGTTTAATGAAATAACTTATATGTTGTGCTCCGGTTAAAGCTGGAATATTCACAATATGTTCTTCAGATTGAATCTCACTCTGGTTTTATGTCATTAATTTCAACAAAAGGCAATCGATCAAATAGGTACATAATAATATAATGATTATGATTTATTCAATAAGGAGTAAATAAACACAGACTAGTCAGTTCTTAGTCGGCAGCAGTTCATTCTTATTTAATCCAATATTTTTAGTGGAAGAAATAGACTCCTTGGTTTTGAAGATTAAAGTTGTTTGGATTTGAATTGTTCTCAGAGTCCTAGACGCGAGGGCTGTTTGGTTTTTGTGAGTTGATATGAATAGTATGGATTCCAATCATCCTAATTAGTCTACAAGGAATAGTTGAATAGGATTTGGAGGTGAAGGTTAGAAGTTGTACTTGGTTTTCAATTTAAAACACTGGTAGAACAAATAATCTCTTTAGATTCAGAGGGAAAACTGGTTGGAGGCAGTTTGGCCTCAGTTGGTTTTATATTGCTGATGGATGGCATATACTCATCAATTTTCAAAGGAAAAGCTGTTTTTTTTTTTTTTTACACAGTGATCACCACTTATCAAGGCCCGGAAGCCACTCAGGGATAAGGGTTATTGCAAGTACATTACGCTAGTGAGGAGATTTGCTGAAATGTTTACTTAAGGGGGCGGTTCATTAGGAATTTGTTAACATTGGACTTGAAGACATCCAAGTTGTAGTCCGGAGGGAAGCAGGCAGACGGAACAGAGTTCCACAGGCGTGCAGTTCTAAGAAAGAAGCTTTGTTCATGGAATCTGCGTTTTGATTTAGGCACAGATATAGAGTGGGGGAAATTTTTCACAGTGGATTCAGCTAGACGGGTGTTTTTCGTGAAAGATTGGCGAGGGGGGACCAGAGATTGGAGTTCAGACGAACATCTGCCATGGAAATAACGATAAAACAAGGACAGGCTCGCAACGTCTCTTCTGTGGGAGAGAGGTTGCAGGGAAGAGAAAAGGGCATCCCCCACTAAGCCACAAAGTCTATTTTGTACTCTGTCAAGGCAGGATAGGCTGTCTTTAGCAGCTCCTGCCCAGATATGGCAACAGTATTCCATCCTTGGACGTACTTGGCTTTTATATAGATAGAGAATTGCATCCGTAGTGAGATATCTTCTGGAGCGGTAGAAGGATCCCACCATCTTTCCAGCGACCTTGGCAACAGACTTGATGTACGTGTTCCATTTCAGATCAGGAGTAAAGGTCAAACCCAGAAGCTTGTCAAAACACGGGGCCTCACCCAGACGAGAGCCATCCATCACAATTGATGCCAGATGGGGATCAGAGCGTTGATGATGTAAGGATAGCAGTTTGGTTTTGGATGCATTAAAGGTAACCAGCCACCTTTTCCCCCACTGAACCACGCGCTCGAGATCAGAGGAGAGAGAATCAGAGAGAACTTTGTCATTTACAGCCTTTGATGTGTTGCCGTAGATGGTCGTGTCATCAGCATAGATGTCAACGAATGATTTAAGTAATGTTGTTGGAGTAATGTTGGCCTAAATTGGTCTTATATTGCTAATGGATGGTATATCCTCAGCATTTTACAAAACCAAAGATGTTTTTTTTTTTGGGGTGGGGTGGGGTGAAGGTGGTGGTGGTGGTGGGGTTTACACTTATCAAGGCCAAGAGGCCACTCGAGGATAAGGGTTAAAGAGTGTACAGTAGACAATTGGACAATGTAGTAATCGTTAGTAAATGGAAATTCGGTAAATTTGTTAACTTACATGGAATGGCTAATTAAGAACTTGTTTACGTTAGACTTGAAGACAACCATATTATAGTCAGCTGGAAAACGGAACACAATTCCACAGGCGTGCAGTTCTAAGAAAGAAGATTTGTTCATGGAATCTACATTTAGGTTTAGGCACAGATAAAAAGTAGGGGAAATTATTGATAGTGTTTTCTGCTAAACGAGTGTTTCTTGTGAAACTTTGGCGGGAGGGGGACCATAGACTGAAACTCAGTCAAACACTTTCCATGAAAATAGCGATACAGCAGAGACAAACTCGCAACATTTCTTCCGTGAGATAGAGGTTGCAGGGAAGAGAAAAGGACATCTCCTATGAGGCTACGAAGTCTATTTTGAACTCTATCAGGCAGGATGTCCTTTCTAGCAGCTTCTGCCCAGATGTGGCAACAGTATTCCATCCTTGGACGTACCTGGCTCTTATATAGATAGAGAATTGCATCAGCAGCGAGATATCTACTGGATCGATAGAAGGATCCAACCATTTTTCCTGCGGCCTTGGCAACAGATTTGATGTACGTATTCCACTTAAGGTCAGGAGTAATGGTCAAGCCCAGAAGCTTGTCAAAACTTGAGGCCTCCTGAAGACGCGAGCCATTCATTTCAATTAATGCCAAATGTGGATCAGAACGTTGATGATGTAAAGAGAGAAGCTTGGTTTTAGATGCATTAAAGTAAAAAAAGTAACCAGCCACTCCTTTCCCCATTGTACCATGTGTTCAAAATCAGAAGAGAAAGAATTGGAGAGAACTTGGTCGTTTACTGTCTTAGATGTGCTACCATAAATGGTAGTGTCATCATAATAAATGTCTACAAATGATGTAAGGATGTGATTTGGAAGATCATTAATGTAGATCAGGAAAAGAGTTGGGCCCAGGATCGACCCCTGAGGGACACCAGCATTTATACTGTGACCTTCTGATTTTTGCCCCTCAACTACTAATCTTATGAACCTATCAGAAAGAAATGATTTAATAATTGAGAAAACATTTCCAGCTATACCATAGCTAGAGATCCTATGAAGTAAACCTTTATGCCATACCCTGTCAAAGGCCTTAAATATGTCAAGATCAATTGCCCTAGAAAGGTTGCCTCCGTCGAGAGATATGCTAATCCTATGAGATATAACTGTAAGCACATCTGCTGTAGATCTAGCAGAACGGAAATCATATTGAGTGTCACTAAGAAGGTTATTTTTGTTGAGATGATTGATTACTTCTGTATTTAATACCGATTCCAGCAACTTACTTATGATGCACAGGAGACTTATTGGCCTGTACTGAGGGGGGGAATGAGCGATCACCTGAATTCTTAAATACAGGGCATACTGATGAGATTTTCCAGGGTGATGGGAAGCAATTCTCCTTAAGACAATGTTTAAATAGTTTTGTAAATATGGGCACTAGCTCTGGTTGAAGTTTTTTGGGTACTATAATTAGAACACCATCAGGCACAGTTGCTTTACTGGAATCAAGGTTTTTGATTAGCTTGGCAACATCACATACAGATATTTGTATATCACATAGTGTGTTTTTTGATACAGGAGGAAATATTGGGGGTTGGCTGCCTTGGTCGCAAAGGGTAGAATTAGCTGCAAAGTTCTTGGCAAAGAGTTTGGCTTTGTCTGATGCTGACGAGATTACCTCAGGTCCATTGATGATAGCTGGGATAGAGCACACGTTTCTGTTCAGGATTCTGTTTGCTATTTGCTAAAACTGGTGGGAACCAAGCTCCTGCTCAGCTACTTTGGACTTGACGGACTGAGCATACAACTCTCTTGCGTTCCTTATTACTTTCTTATAATGGTTGCTGGCAGTCCTGAAAGCGGCTTTAGTTTCCATACATATATTACATTGGAAGCAGTGGAAAAAGTGATTTCTGTACACGCAATGGCAGCAGCACATTCTGGAGAGAACCATGGCTGGCTGTTAGGTTTTGCTGGAACTTTTTCGAGGGTACTAAACGGTCTATACCTACAATTAACCATTCTGTCAGGTCTGATACTATAGAGGACACATCCTTTTTAAACATGGAATGCAGAGGTAGATCCGATATAAATGTACGGAAGCTATCCCAGTCAGCCATAGAGTATCGATATACTGTACGATGGAGAGGTACATCTGGGGACTTATTACATTTAATTTTTATCTTAACTGCTACAACTAAGTGGTCGGAAGATCCAAGAGTAGACAAAACGTAAACTGAACATAGTTCAGGGCAAGTTGTGAGAAAAAGGTCTAGTAGACATGCATACTAGCCGCCATTGTCGGGCACACAGGTGGGTTCATGAACAATCTCAGTGAGGTCATAGGCAATGGAGAAATCATAACAGTATCTCCCCTCATCATCGGTCTTGTTTGAGTGGGTCAACCATTCCACGTTGTGAACATTGAAGTCTCCACATACGTGAATGTTAGCTGAAGGATAAGCCGATAGAACTTGGTCAATTTTCTCAGATATGCTTTTAAAGATAGTAACTCCGCTGTTGTGGGGGCAATAGAGAGCAAATATAAATGCAGTCGTGTGAGCAAGTGCAACCCGGAAGCACATATAGGGTAAGTTAGGATCTTCTCTGGAGATGTCTCTACCACATGGAAAGCCATCTTTAATATAGGTACATATTCCATGCCCATGGCGATTTTGGAGGTCAGATTTAGAAGTTAAGTTAGAGTATCCTTTAATTGTGAACTCATCTAGGGAAATAGCCTGTCCAATGCCAGTTTCACTTAAAAATAAAAGGTCTGGTTTAGTCTCCTGTAATTGGGTTTCAACCTCTGGAAGATTAGAACATAGAATCCTGATGTTGGAGAAGGAGACATGGTAGTGGGGGTCTACGTTGGAAGTTGGAGATCTGGGTTTAATCGTGTATTTTTTCTTGAAACTTGTCATGATGGAATTTTGGAATTTGTGGACTAGGTCGTCAGATTTGCTTAGAGCAGAACAGAGAGGGGTAACTAAGAGAGAAAAAGAAATGAAGAATTTTTTTTTTTGTAGAACATGATAAGGTAAAGTCGTAACAATTACCCACTAATATGGCATCAAGAGACCCCTCCAGAAGCTACTACATGGTTCAGAATCCATTCACCAAATGGTAATACAGCAGCCCCAGTAATTTGCACCTGCTGATAGGACAGCCTCCTTAGTGGTTAATCCAAGGTTTGGGTCCCTGACTATTAGGCGGATAACGTCAGCCCAGATAAAACATTCACCTCCAGCACCCTTACTAGTGACATGGCTACAAGGATAGACATAGAAACAGAAAATTTCCGCCACCTCTGCCGACTGTTCGCACAAAATACTGCCAACCTAGAATACAGCTTTATCTTCTCCCTTTGTAAGAAAAATCACTCATTTAAAAAATGAGGACTGAGGGACAAATAAAGAGAAGCGAGAGTAACAGGAGCTGCCAATAACGCATTGGTCAAGATCAAAGTGTAGTATCTGTTCTTCAGATGCTGCACTTCCATTTCTTGTTCTCTTTCAGTGGAGGCAAAATCCTTCACGACTGAGACAATTTTTATTTTTGTACCTTTTCTCCACGTTAAAAAACGACCCTGGTGTCTAACTGTCCCATGTGGAGGCATAGTAAATAGGCACAATATGTTTTCTACTCTCCATGTTGGAGGAATATTGGCCTTTGTTAGTCTTATATCGCTGATGGATGTCATAACTTCAATTTTCAAAGGCAAAGTTTTGTTGTTACTGTTGTTATTGCTGTTGTTTTCGTTGTTGTCGTGATCCTTGTTATTGTCATTGTTATGGTTATTGTTGTTGTAGGCATTGTTTTGTTGACGTTATTGTTGTTATTATTGTTGCTATTGCTTTTGCTGTTGTTGGGGTTGCAGATGTTGTTTTTGTTGTCATTATCATTGCTGCTTTTGTTGTTGTTTCTATTTTTGCAGTTTTTATTTTCATTGCCATTGTTGTTGTCACAGCTGTTGTTTTTGCTGTTGCTCTTGCTATTGTTGAACGTCATTCATGATGATTATTGTTGGCATTTGTTTGCCAAATATTTTCTGTTAAGAATTCTTTCTAGAAAGATTTCAGATAATTAAAGGAGGGATCAAGGTTGCCAACATCCCTTAGTGAAAGTTTTTTTTTTCTGTGGAACAAAATGTTTTTTTTTTTTACATGGAGTTCACCACTTATCAAGGCCCAATGGCCACTCGGGGATAAGGGTTATTGCGTGTACAGTAATCAATAGGATAGTGTAGCAATAGTATTGGTGAATTGATAAAATGTCATTACTTAAGGGGGCGGTTCATCAGGAATTTGTTTGTGTTGGACTTGAAGACATCCAGGTTGAAGTCGGGAGGGAAACAGGCAAGCGGAACAGAGTTCCACAGGCGTGCAGTTGTAAGAAAGAAGCTTTGTTCATGGAATCTACGTTTTGATTTAGGGAGTGGGGAAAATGAATGACGGTGGTTTCAGCTAGTCGGGTGTTTTTTGAAAAAGATTGGCGAGGAGGGAACCAGAGAATGGGGCTCAGACGAGCACTTGCCATGGAAATAACGATAGAACAAAGACAGGCTCGCTACGTCTCTTCTGTGGGAAAGAGGTTGCAGGGAAGAGAACAGGGCATCCCCCACTAAGCCACGAAGTCTATTTTGTACTCTGTCAGGGCAGGATAGACTGTTTTTAGCAGCTCCTGCCCAGATATGGCAACAGTACTCCATCCTTGAATGTACTTGGCTTTTATATAAATAGAGAATTGCATCATTAGTGAGATATCTTCTGGAGCGGTAGAAAGATCCCACCATTTGACCAGCGACCTTGGCCACAGACTTGATGTATGTGTTCCACTTAAGACTAGGAGTAAAGGTCAAACTTGACACACCCATGTTGTCAATCCATGTCATTAACGACTGAGCCACCATCACCTTCCTGATGCTTAGGGTGCGCATATCCCAGCAGAATTTCTTCAACTGCAATGGAGCAAAGTCCAGTGGGAAGTAAAGCTGCAGGATATCACCGGAACTCTATATACAAAAAGTTTGAATACACAACACGATAAATCCAAATTTGTTTAAATTGAGACATTAAACAAAAAAAAGGATGAATATATTAAATTTAAACTTCGACTAATAGCATATTTTAATTGGGGGGAAAAAAATATTATTCCAGTATAATATGTTAAATATAGTTTTGGGTGTGATCAAGCGTCCATATAGATATAAGCATATAGCCTGCACTTGAGTTAGGTAATTACTTGATCTTTTGACTAGGAGCAAAGTGTAGTATCTTTTCTGATGTTGCACTTGGTCTTTTCTGCCCCAGTCAGTGAAAGAGAAATCCTTCTAGACTTTGGTAATATCTATTTTTGTTCCAATCTAAAGTGCCTCTTTTGGAAGAGCTAGTTTTTCAGCATATTAAAAACTGACTATCAGCCAACTTTTGACGATAATCCCGTCCGATGAATCAAGTTTTCCATCAATGTGCGTATTGGTCGACCTTGCTTTTTCGCTCCTGGGATTCTACCAAACACTATTAGATGTTCTATGCCTCTTTGACAGTAAATATGTCCTAAGAACGTCCATATTTCTATTATATGTAGTTGATCTAATATATGAACCTATTCTTTCAATAAAAACTTCCATTTAAGAATTTGAACAGGTTCAGAGAAGCTATTTACTATGAGAAGGTCAAGGGTCATCGAATTACGTCTTGATTGGCCTTTCTTTTTTTGACCCTGACATTCTACCACTCAATACTAGATGTGCCATGTCTCTTTGACGGTAAATATGCCCTGAGAAAGCCATTTGTCTTTTTATGATTTTTGTTTCCATCATCAATCCTTTAGTGCATCCACATCTAGTTCATATTTCTATTATATACAGTGGATATAATATAAAAACTTCCTATTACCATTTTTAGCATTTATTGAGCAAGTCAAGGGAAGCTATTTACTATGAGAAGTTAAACAGTTGCCTCCTCTAGCGTGTCTTTGGAACTACGATCTGGAAAACAAAACTTTTTAATTTGATGTTAAACTTCATGTCATCAGAGAAAAGTAATTCCTTGTGATAATTCAGAGGCTTAACCCATTGTTTCAAGGGCGGTAACTTTATTTAGTAAGAAGTGTAAGAAAAAATGAATTTTTCAATTAGTTTATTTAATGCAATAAAGTTTTATCACAGCAATAACAAAATAACAGTAAAATGTTACGATATTGTAATTTTTCTTAAATAAATCATTCGAGTAAAATAGATTTAACCCGCTTAGAACAATGAGTTAAAATTCCGAATGGCCGCGCTTATTTACATATCTTGATACGAGATATAGTCGTTTATATGTAAGTGTTTTTTTTTTTTTTTTTTTTTTTAAGAAATCATTGATGTAAGAGATAACGCCGTTATTTTATTCATAAGAGAATTTTAGACGCTGAAACCAACGGATTTCATTGGAATCGTAGTTTTTATTTACAAAAAAAACCAAAAAAAAAAACCAACAAAACCAACATATTAAGGTCTTTAACATCTTAAAAAAAAAAGAAAGAAAGATAAAAAATGTCACGATAGTTGCAGAGAAATTTTCATTTTTATTAAACAAAACTTTCTATTAAAAAAATTGATGGACCTGTACAATGCAGCCATTCCCTCTTATTATTATTTTTTTTTTCTTAGCCTTTTTCAATTTTTTCAGCGAATTATTATTGATTGCGTATTAAGCGACCAGATTGTGTAAAAAATAAAGATACAAAAATCAATATTTAAAGAGTTATAGAGGTGTTCAATTTCTAATACAACGTTTTAGTAAAACGATCTTCCATACTGGAACACTTGACAAGAACATAAAAACGAATTATTGTCCTTAGATTAACAAAGGGATTAATGTACGTATATTTTGAGAGAGGTAGTTTTTCCGGGAGGGGGAGGAGGGGGGGTCCAAAACTAAGTTAATGAAAATGCAAAAAAAAAAAAAAAAAAAAAACAAACTTTTGGAAAAGTTTTTAGAATATGTTCATGAATATTGTTTGTCCAGGCCTCTTGATTCCTTGGGGAAGATAGGACTGCAACGACGCTCCTCCAACGGACCCAATTCTGGCTGATCCTCTTCAGTTTAGCCCATGTCATTCCAGCAGCACTGGTCTCAGCCTCAATGCTTCTTTTCCATTTCTGCCTTGGGCGACCAATTTTACGCTTGCCTTGCAGGTTCCATTCAAGGGCCTGCCAGCTGCCTGGTGATGTTGGATGCAGGCTTCCAATCCAGTTCCATTTTCGTTTTTGATCTCTATCTCCATGGTGGTTTGGTTGGTTTTGTCCCGCAGTTTTCATTGGAGATAATCTCTGGCCATCTGAGACATCTGTTAGTGAATGTCTGGAGTTTGTGGGTGTCGGTCTTGGTCACTCTCCACGTTTCTGAGCCATAGAGTGAAACCGACTTCACATTGGTGTTGAAAATTCGGATCTTATTCCAGAGTGAGACAGCTGTTGTTCTCCAGATTGCTCTTAAGATGCTGAAGACGTGTCTGGCTTTGCTTATCCATCGCTTGATGTCCTCATCCGCTCCTCCATCCCATGATATATATGACAATTAAAAAAGATAATAATAATAATAATAATAATTTATAACAATTCATAAGTTTTAGGAAAAAGCATGTTTGAACAAAAAAAAAAAAAGATTTTTTTTTAAATTCCAAAGAAGTTTTGGAGAAGAAATATTTATTTAAAAAATCATGTATATAAAAAATATAAAAAAGATATTAAAATAAAAGTATGATCTTTCATTTATCAATCTAAGGGCTACAATTCAGTTTCGTGTTCTGGTTGAGTCGTTCCACTATATGGGTTGAAGATCGATTTACTTGAAAGTTGCATTAGAAACTGAGCATCCCTGACAAATCTTTCATCAACTTCATGAACAGTAAGAACTGTATTATATTTTCTGCTATTGAATGTGTAAATTATATAATGAAACACACACTTATCGATTTATTCCAACATGGCTGTTGCACTCGGAATTATAATCATACTAGCATTTCAGCCTGGGTGTTTGGAGGTGTATGTTGAGCAAAAAAAAAAAAAAAAGGGGTAATTTTTTAAAATTTGACCCCTATTATGACCCCTTAAAATTTATTGTTTTGAGTTCAAATCATTAAGGTAGATCCATGTCCAAGGAACCTATATCTAAAATTTCAAGTGTTTAGACCCCGAATTATTGGAGGAGTTTTGTAGAGTACCCAAAGGTCAAATCGTTGAACTTTGACCCCTTAACAGTCAAATTTCTGGCCAAAACCCGATCACATCGATTTCCCCAAATCTCAGTACCCTGTATATCAAATTTCGAGTCTGTAGACTAAAAATTGACAGAGTTATTGCGTAGGTAAATGTACACAGACAGACAAACAGACATGTTCACTTTTATAGATATATAGATTGCCAATTACAGTGGCATGCTGTGAGCAGTTTCTCTAAATTGAAATTAATTAAAAACTTTCTTCGGAACTTCATGTCTCAGGAAAGACTGGCCTGCTTATCTATGTGTATAAATTCGTATTCCTGTTTGTTTGTTTGTTCACAATTTGATTAATACATACAAAAAGCTGGTTACTTTACTCTTTCATTTATTTCTATATATAGTATGATTCTTGCAAAATATACAATTAAAAGGTCATCTCATTTGCATATTGTATTAAGGAAAATCGTTTTTACTAAATGCTCTGTGCGTGACCTTAATGTCTGCCTATAAATACAAAATACGGATTTCCGATCCGCCATGAACTAGTTCTTGTAACTGGAACAAACACCCAACTGCTAGCTACGAAATCCCAATATACATTTTACCTCCAAGCCCTGTCTAACCTGCATGCGCAAAAAAAAAAAAAAAAAAATTACCTGCCACTCTAACTCCTAATGTAGATATGTTTCTTGTAAATTAATAACCCCTGTTTCTTGAAGGCTAACAATCTGCTCCTTCCCACCAAACCGCCACTTAACTCCTACATTTCACACCGTTTTGTACTGGAATCTTTAACTTCCAGCCCCTAACCCTCACATGCTAACTGCTTAGTCATCACTACACATCTATACAATTCTACCCTTTAGACATGCATTGGAGTTCAGTCCTATTCCAGTTGGTATTTAACAGCCAAAGTATGTACTCGGAAGCAAAGCACACCACACTGCATTACACAACTGTCTCCTCTTAGATAGCTTTGCAACGCTAATACGAAACTGAACCAATGCTCCTTGCTATGCTAAATGTCCATAACTCTTACTTGAAAGCTGAAAACATCTTCTCTCAATAATAGAAACTCACTTTGTACCTTTCAACTTTATTCGCACCTACTAAAACCAGCCCATATATCTATTTACCAAATTACACATGACTCAAAACATACTGTTTTATCCGTACTATATTGCACTCGCATCTCATGCCCTGCTGTCATCTAAAATATAGTTTGGGCACAACTCGTAGTTCAATTCTTAACACCTACTCACACTTTAATGTTATACTAGGCCCAAGCTCACATGAATAAAAAAAAAATAAAAAAATAAAGAAAAATAATAAAAAATGTATATATATAAGAGAAAGCCTCAAACCACATTATCTCCTCCGAACAAGCCTCCTTACAATCATAGTTGCTTACACTGCATGAGCTCTACTCAACCCCTTTATCCAGTAACAATGAAATAACAATGTCCCTAACTCACTTTGAGGAGTGTAACTATTTAGCAGATATATAACCTCTACAAACTAACCCAATAACATTAACTAACCACGCGGGGTCGCAGAAATACCTGGATTAGAACCCAGGCGCGGAGCAAACCCTCTCAGTGGTGACGGACCCAGGAGATCTTTCCAGATCATCCGTCTAGGAGACGGAAAACTCTGAAAGTAAACCTTCCTAGAGCTGGTGACTCAAACAAATTACCGGTTTGCAAACCTAAATTGCTTAAGGAGTAGATAGGTCCTGCCTATCGCCCGGCTTCCATACTCCTTCTTTGCCTATTAGTCAGGCGCAGAGATACTATCACAGTGATTCAACAGAAACACCCATTGGTAGATCTTGTTTCTTGTCTAGGGCAATGAACGCCGTTTCCCCCACTCCCGACACACCCCACCCCTAAAGCTGGGCACTTGAGAATGCTTGAGTACCATATATGCCTGAGCAATTAGATTGGGTTGACCTTCCTCTGATGGGTTGAGGGTACTGGATTGACAGTTACTGGCTGCTGTTTCCGACTGGTAGTACAGGTGTCCTAACTCTTTGGTAGCGCTTAGAGCGGCTGCTCCATCAACAGTTGTATAATATCGGGATGTTTGCAGTGCCATGGCGCGCATGGAAAGGGACCCTGCACTCATCCCCGGTGGGCTTTCCTGAGGCCACAGTCCTAGTTGATGGAGGGTCAGCTGATGGTCTACTTGTGATGCATATGATATTCTGCATAACCTCCTGCTCGGCTTCCCCTAACCTAACTGAAACTCGTTAAAAAATGATGACAGTACAATCTAAAAATAAGCTTAAACCAGGCTTAGGGTCAAACAAATCCAACTTGCCTCCTCCCTTGAGGCTTGCATTCACAAATATCCGTGGGCTTAGAACTAATTTAGCTGATGTTGAAGCATTTCTCCTAACAAATACCCCGGATATCTTAGCACTAAGTGAGACTAACCTACACTCCTCCATCCCCTCTAACTACTTTAACATGCCTGGATATCTCCCACTCTGCCGTAAGGACTCTGACAGACATATGCACGGACTTGGAGTTTACATTCGTAATACCCTTCCCTTGATTAGAGAAACAAACCTAGAAACGGATGATCAAGCCTTTATGTGCTTTAGACTAATCATGCAACACAACATTAGCTACTTTTACTTTCTCTACCGCTCTCCCTCGACCCAAGACTGCACCATAATAAACAAAGTATCTGACAGCATAGACACAGCACTCTCCTTCGACACTAGCACCCAAGTACATGTATTTGGTGACTTTAATGTTCATCATAAAACCTGGCTTGGATTCTCTACTTACACAGATGCAGCAGGCAATGCAACTCATAGCTTCTTTGTATCTCACTCCCTATCGCAAATTGTTACTTTTCCAACCCGCTTCCCTGATCAGGAAAAACAAGACGCATCACTATTAGATCTGTTTTTGACCACAGTTCCTGATGACTGTGTAACGAAAGCCGACAGCCCACTTGGGAACGCTGATCATGCGGTGATAATGGTTGAAATCGCCCTAAACTCTAGACCCAAAACTGAAGAGCCAGTGCTAAAAACAACGAGATATTATAAGAAGGCTGACTGGGAAGCCATCAGAGATCTTATCAGAGACGCCCCATGGGTAAATATTTGTTCTCTTCCTGCTGAACGGTGTGCAACCGAGACCACTGAATGGTTCAAAACTGCAATCGAAGCGCATGTTCCCATGCGGAAATTCTATAGCAAGCCCCACTCTCCCCAATGGTTTACTTCGACTTGCGTAACTGCCATTGCCCAAAGGCAGCATGCATTCCGCAGGTTTAACAGACATAAGTCCAGTTCAAACAGACAGAAGTACATAGAAGCTAGAAGTAATGTTAAGAAAGAAATAGCGACAGCTAAGAGGGAATTTACTGAAACCACTAAAAAACGCATCAAAGCACAAAAACTAGGAACTCGTGACTTCTAGAAAATCTACAACAGTGTAGTAAATAATGGGCAATCAACAATTCCTCCACTAACCAACAATCACGAGGTTCTTTGCTCAGCAACCGAGAAGGCTAACATGCTTGCCAGTCTGTTTGCCTCAAACTCCCCACTGGACCCTCTAAACCACCCCCTACCTCAATTTCCTATGCGGACAGACGCCACGCTTGACGATCTAATAATCACCCCTGCTCGGGTGCATGCTATCATAAAAAACCTTGACACTTCAAAAGCATGTGGACCCGACCTCATCCCAGCTGTGCTATTAAAAAAGTGCTCAGTCGAAGTAGCTCCAGTTCTCTCCAAACTCTACAACAAATGCCTTAATGAATCTTGCTTTCCGGGCTGTTGGAAAACTGCTTCTGTGGTACCAGTATTCAAGAATTCTGGCGAAAGAACTGACCCATTAAATTATCGCCCTATTTGCCTCCTCCCACTTTTTGCCAAAATATTTCAGACCTTAATTAACCATGCTCTAGTCCAGCACCTTACAGATGCTAAACTTCTGACCGACCAACAATATGGATTTAGACAAGCCCGTTCCACGGCAGACATCCTCACTGTAATCTCTGAACGCATATACCATTCACTGGACAAAACAGGAGAGGGCAGAGTGGTAGCTCTAGATATATCCAAGGCTTTTGACAGGGTATGGCATGAGGGTCTCCTCAGTAAAATCAGATCATACGGTATCACTGGTAGAATACTTAACATAATTAAATCCTTCTTAGATAAGAGAAAAATCCAGGTTGTCGTCGACGGTCGTACATCTAAACAATATGATATAAATGCGGGAGTGCCCCAGGGATCTATCCTTGGACCTCTGCTGTTCCTGATATTCATAAATGACCTCCCCGACAAAATTGCCTCTGAGATGGGTATATATGCTGATGACACCACACTCTATAGCAGGCACGACAGGAAAACAAATGAACATATATCTAAAGTAATGGCAGAAACACTAGAGGATGACCTCCAATCAGTAGTGGAATGGAGACAAAAATGGATGGTCACGTTCAATGCCGCCAAGACAAAACTGGTTTCATTCAATAATTACAGGAAACCTTCTCTACCACCTATAGCAATGGCCAACGACTCTTTATCTGAGAGTACGTCTCTCAAGCTCCTTGGCCTAACGTTCACAGGAAACATGAGCTGGAACAATTACATCGAGAGCATTGCCAGGGCCGCTGTGAGGAAGGTGGGCTCTCTCTACCGTGCTAGAAAACTTCTAACACCCGAAAGTATCCTGTACCTCTACAAGGCCACTATTCGCCCATGTATGGAGTATTGCTGTCATATTTGGGCTGGTGCATCGGCTACTAGTCTCTCGCTCCTTGACAGGGTTCAAAAGAGAATTGCAAATCTGATAGGCCCTAAACTGGCATCTAAGCTTCAGCCTCTGTCCCATCGTCGAAACGTTCCATCCCTCTGCCTGTTCTACAAGTATTATAATGGTGAATGCTCTGATGAACTGCAAGCACTTGTGCCCCCACGACGTAAACACCCTCGAGAGACCCGACAAGCTGCAAAATCCTACCCCCACACTGTAGAGATACCTAGATGTGAAAGATCTTTCTACTCCAGCAGTTTCTTCCCCAGAACTGCTAGACTTTGGAATTCCATTCCAGGTCACTGCTTCCCCAACTGTACTGACAAGCATAAGTTCAAGTGCAACGTGAACCAACATCTCGCTGCCCAAATCCCTACATAGTACCCCAGTAGATGTTTCCCCTGATAGTAGCCCCCTACACCAAAGTTGCAATGTGCCTTGTTTGGGGTGAAAATGTAATTAAAAAAAAAAAAATAGCAGTATGTTAGTTAATGTTTCTAGTGAGAAGTGTTCTATTTAAAATTGTTATTTAATAAACTTTAAATAACAATTATATTGATAATATATTTCATTTCATTTATTTAGAATTATTCCCGACATCAAACTTTTTAAAAACGGGTCGAGAGTTATTTCCCCTTTTAGAAACTTCGAAACTAAACATAAACAAAACAAACTCTTCACCAAATAAAATAATTTGGTAATTTGGTAGCTTGAAAAAATAATTCCGTGTAGAAAGAAAAATGTTTTGCTTTCTTTTGTTTTTTTAAATATTCAAATAAACAAAAAAAAACACAAAAAACACTTATGAATAAACTGAAAAGATTTTATTTGTTTGTTTTCATTATTCTTGAAACGGCTATAAAGAATATTTGACTGCTTCAAATTTAAACTTAAGCCACACTTTTAGAAACAAAAAAGGCCCCTCCCCCTAGAAAAAAGGCAAAAGGTTCGAGCCTGCCTACTTAGCTAATTTTTAAATTTTTGTGGTCGCTCAGGCACTCACTGCTATTTTTATTGAAACAAAAGTTGTTTTTATTTACTTTTATTTATTTATTTTTTGGGGAGAGGGAGTTCTTTCCAGCGCGTGGGCAATAAGAAGTGCTCAATATCCGAAGAATAGTTTCTTCTTTTTGTATCCCTTCTGCCGAAATATCTGGTGGAGAAGGTATCACATACTTCATCTTTTCTGGGGGCGATTACATTTACATGTTTTTATCCGTTCTTTTATTTTGGAAATTGTTGTGGGGTTATCAACGTTGCCCACGGTGAAAATGATCAATATCCTTAGTATAGCAGGTTTGTTCCAAATGGATCTTAATGTCAACCCGAGCAACGCCGGGTACCCATGCTAGTCTTCCATAAGTACTGAACATGAACCAAGTCAAAAAACTGACATGAAGAATTTAGTACATCAGTTTGCAACGCAGAAACAGCAAAAAAAAGTGAAATTTTAATTATAAGGTACACAAATTTTCTTCATTTCTATTTTCATTTTTGGTAAAATTTGTTTATTTTTTTAGAGTCTGAGTAAAATTGTCTTCTAATAACATTTGTTGCTTCATCATGTACAAACTTTTATTTTGATGAAAACCTGTTTCAATAGCATTTTGAAGAAATATTGAAAGTTTGGGGTTTTTTATGTATGCACATTCTTGTAAAATATTTTCACTGACATTTTAAATATTTCATGAATTATTGATTTAAGCACTTGCATTATTCTACTATAAGCATTGAATATAAACTAAGCCGAGAAATTGACAATGGAAAATTTAGTATAGCAGTTTGCCATACAGAAAGCCAGAAAAGTGAAACACAGACACACAAATTTCCTTCAATTCTATTTTGATTTTTGGTAAAATTTGTTTATTTTTTTTTGAGTCTGACTAAAACTTTCTTCTGATTGCTTTTTCAGCATGTACAAATGTTTTGTGAGATTGAAAACCTGTTTTAATAGCATTTTAAAGAAATATCTAAAGGTTATTTTTTTTTTCACATCCTTGTAAATATTTTGACTGAC
The DNA here is from genome assembly GCF_053919585.1 of Euprymna scolopes. Lineage (NCBI taxonomy): Eukaryota > Metazoa > Mollusca > Cephalopoda > Sepiida > Sepiolidae > Euprymna > Euprymna scolopes. Next base: position 28,868,226 of record NC_136524.1, on the reverse strand, counting down.
ATTTTTAATATTTCATGAGTTGTTGATTTAAGTACTCACATTATTCAACAGATCTGCTGTAGAAGGTTACAAGTGCATGAATTATCTTTGAAGTAAAATACTTTAATCAGAAAATCAGAGCTAATTTAATGCATTTTATTTCTTTCCTATATACAAACACTTTCTCACACTCCCTTTCTACCTTTCTAATAAACCTCGAAATTCAAATTTTTGACAGTAGCAAAATACTTTTGAAATTTAAGTTTATTTTTTTTTAATTTCTTTTAAAAACTTGTAGAAAATTGAGAGCTGAAATGCACCAAAATAGCTATAAAAATGGCTAATAATTATTAAAAGTAGCTAACAATAGTGAAAACGTTGGTAGTGTATAGTTTGAAAACACCAATTTTTCGTGATCATGAAATAGTTGCATTCTGAAAGTATATTGTTTAAAGAATCATTTATTGTGGGGTCAGTATGTTGGAGGGGGGCAAGTTGCATTTTGTGTGTAGAGGGGGTGGAAGACACATTCTATTAGAGGGGTGATGTTAAGCATGGAATTGTCATTTCCTACACTGATGATTGCGAAAGTATGATGCTGTAAGTATTAAATATAAAAAATACCCTGGTAACTGGACAAACCTAGGTCTCCTTATCACCTGCTCAGTCCTGCATCTAGAGAGGCAACATCAACTTCAACTTTATAACCATAGCAGATGGTGTAGTACACCAGACTAGATGCAGAACACCATTGTCTCACGAGACAGAAGGTTGCCATCATCATCATCATTATTATATAGAAGTTGATTGCAAGGGTTTTGTAGTTCAGTCACTATGTAGATCACTGACAAAAATAGGGAGCGACAAAGGTTTGTTCTTTAAAGGAAATAAGGAATAAAGTGCTAGCTGTGTCTAGTTGGATTTGGCTAAGAAGGTTAGAGTCCTCTAAAAGAATTTAGAAAATGAAATGATGGATTAGGTGAGGCGAAAACTAAGTGTTGGCTGGGAATAATTAAAACAAATATAAATTTTATTATATTTTGGAGGAAGGGACCGCAAGTAATACGTTTAAAACTGACAGCTATTATTATTTTCAATACACTGAAACAAGAGAGAGGAATGGGCTGAGCAGAAGTGAAAGCAGTTTGGGGGAAGAGGGTAAAATGGGAAAAGATTAATCAGTGGAGTGTAAAAGGTAGAGACGTAGGGGGTTAATATAAATAAGTTAGACACTCTTTTTAAGCTTTACTATTCTTTATAGCCCGAGCAACCAAAGCTAGTCCTGATAATGTGAATACACGCGTGTGTGTGTGTGTGATCATGTCGGCTTTATATCTTAGGAGACAGACCCTTATTAGAATATGAAAACTCTCCCCATGACAATTATCTCCCCTTCTTTTCATTTCTCTATGAAAGTTTCTCTTTATGTGTGTGTGTGTGTGTGTGTGTGTGTGCATGTGTGGGTGCGCGCACACACGTGTGTGTGATGGGGTCGGCTTTCTATCTTAAGAGACAAACCCCTTATTACAATATGAATACTCCCCATGACAATTATCTCCCCTTCTTTTCATTTCTCTATGAATGTTTCTCTTTATGATGTCATAAAGGACTTGTCGAGTGTCATGAATCTATTTGATGCTAGATGTCATGTCTTGGTTAAATCTCTCTATGACGTCATAAAGAATTTACAGAATGTCTTGCAACACTATTTAAGTGAACGACTTCATCCCTATCAGAGCAAACAATTAAGATCCACATTTTTACAATATCGCAACGTCTTGTATGAAATAAAAAAAAATTTGATTGAAAAACAAACTTACATTTTGGCGTTTTTGATACATATTTCAAACAAAAACTCACAAGCTATCAAAACTTTTGATTTTAAGTGTTGTGTAAATTGTTTTGTCCTCAATCAAAGGAGGAGAAATATTCTTAGCTCATGCATTTTTGTCTCAGATAAAGGCTCCATTTTTTAGAATTGGAAAGCACACCTATTTACTCATCCTTGTATCACATCTTTGGAAAGACAGTAACAAATTAAATTTCTTTAATTGGAAAAATGACGCAACGGCTGACAACAAATAGTTTCTCAAATGATGGCTTTCTCCAATAATTATGATGTCAGCCTTGACACCTGAAACATACCAAACAGTTTCTCAAATGCTTTCTACTATACATGTAAGACCATTTACAAGAAAAATGCCATTGAAAACATTGCCCTCTCAAATCAGTGAAGATGTGTCTTCCAGCAGAAGTGAAAGACTAATTGACGGTCAATATGTCTGCACTTCCTAACTGGTAGATTTATTCCTTCTTCAGATTCTTTAAACCAGATTTAGGCTCGATTGCCACTGTATGTACAAAATGGTGCTCCTCTTCTTTTAATCTACGAGTATGAATGATGACGAAATGCTGATGCACAGTTCTTCATTAGAAAGCATTGATCCTAATACCACTGTCAGTGTTGTAAACCTTATAGAAACCAGCATGTAAGTTATTTCACTTTACCTTATTTGTAGGAACAAACAAAATGAAGAACTATTTTCTCTCTGTGAATTGATGCTTCTATACAAAGCAATTCGGCTACAACAGACCAATCAGTTTGCAGAGTGAATGAATTTCATCCATCTCTTTAGATTTATTTGTAGGCCCTCAAAGGAACACAGGCAACTCCTCAAAAGAAACTCAAATGGCGCACAGGACAAATCTCTCCTCTCCCGTCATTATCCAGAAAACAGTAACAAATTAAATTTCTTTAATTGGAAAAATGACGCAACGGCTGACAACAAATAGTTTCTCAAATGATGGCTTTCTCCAATAATTATGATGTCAGCCTTGACACCTGAAACATACCAAACAGTTTCTCAAATGCTTTCTACTATACATGTAAGACCATTTACAAAAAAAATGCCATTGAAAACATTGCCCTCTCAAATCGATGAGGCTGTGCCTTCCAGCAGAAGTTAAGGACCAATTGAAGGCAATATACCCGCACTCCTTTTACCCTTCCTAACTCATCGGTTTATTCCTTCTTTGGATTCTTCAAACCAGATTGAGGCTGGAATGCCGCTGTATTTACAAAATGTTGCTCCTCTTCTTTTAATCAGCTCTACAAGTCTGAGTGATGACGAAATGTTGATCCTAATCACACTGTCAGTGCTATATATCTTACAGAGACCAAACTACCTCCAACAACTTCGCGATTTCAAAGAGGAGCTATTCCAACTAAGATCAAACTGCCTCCAAACCAAATACTGAATCTAACTTCCACCTCTAAACTCTATTCACCTGATAATTCCAAACCAATTAGGACAACTGGAACCCAGACACTATTCACATTCACTCACAACGACTAAACAGCTCTTCCTGCCAGGACTCTGAGGACAATTCAAACCCAAACAAATTTAGCCTTCAAAACCAATGAGAGTATAGGATAAACTGAGAATGAACTGCTGCTGACTCAAAACTGACAAGTCTCTGTTGATTTACTTCTTGTTGGAGGAATCATATTCATTTTATTCTTCCTATACATCATTATGTACCTATTTGATCCGTGGTCTTTTGTTGAAATTAATGTCAACAAACCAGTATGTAATTCAACCTGATGAATGTATTGTGAATATTCCAGCTCTAATCTTAACACAGCATACAAACTATTTCATTTGAGCTTATTTGTAGCAGCAAACAAAATAAAGACCTATTTTTTTTCTGTGAATTGATGCATTTATACTAAGCGATTTGGCACAACTGACCTATCAGTTGCAGAGCAGATGAATTTCATCTGTCTTTTAGGAATTATTTGTAGCTCCTCAGAGAGACACAGACAACTCTTCAAAGGAAAGTCAAACGGCACACAAGACAGATCTTTCTCCCACTCCTGTCACTGTCCACTGTATGTAACAGCTTATTAAAACTTGCTAGATATCCATTGGACACAATAGCTTATTAACTTTTGCCGGATGTCCATCAGATGCAATAGCTTATAAACTCTTGCTAGATGTCCACTGGACACAATAGCTTATCAGCTCTCACTGGATGTCCATCGGACACAACAGCTTATCAAGTGTCACCAGCACTCCTAACTCCAGACTATAAAAATTGCCTCTCCAGGCCAGGTAGTACGCTATAAAAATATACTTAATTTGAATGGATTTGGTGTATAATTTATTTCCTTACTTTCATCATTTTGAGTAAGACGTAAAATTATTTATTTATTTTTGTAATTTAAAAATAAATTTTTATGACAAAGCTCTTTTTCTTCTTATTTTTTTAATTATTAATTTGATTTGATTATCTTGAGCATTTCAGCTTTGTGTTGTTGAATTATAAACTTTACAATTTAAATATATATATATATATATATATATATATATATATATATATATATATATATACCCTCTTGCAGTTTAAGGAAACTAAAATATGAAGAAGAAAATGGGACATAAGTCGTGTTACACCGGTAGTAAGAATGCCACTTGATTGGATAGTGAAATTGGCGTTTTTTTATAAATAAAATGAAATATTAATATCGACAATATTAGAAAACAATATTTTTTAAAAATTTATTTTTAGCAGTTTAGATCTTTTTTTATTGAATCACTTCCGCATAATTTTATAAATATTATTTATGAATGAATTCTAGGGTTTCAGGTGAGAATTGTCTGACCAAAAGCCGGCCAGAGGCTTACTTGACCAAAACATGGTCAGACAACAACAACTATGGATGGCAGTAATTGTTGAGAATGCACTTAGAAGATTTGGAGTTACCACCTGATGAAGGCTAGAGGAATAGATGGTCGAAACATCGTAAAACAACAACTAAGAAAGATGAAGATAATAGTCCGCAATAAATAAATTAATCTATTATGGTGTATGTAAGAAATGGTGGATTTTCTTTTCCTCTCCCAATTGGTATCCAAATTCTCGTCTGCTGCTTAGGTGTGCACACACACGTCGAGTTGAAACTCAGCGCGGCATTGTGATTGGCTGATTGCCATGTTACACCAGACAGCAGCTAAACCTGAGCTGTTGATGTTGTGTTTCAGGAAAAGCCGAGACGAACGCTGAGTTACGCCTGGTTCAAAGGATTCAGAAGTACCATTGGTACTTTTGAAGAATTGGTAACCAATTGGGTTTCATCTTTATGGATTTGTGACTAATAACAGAGAATCCTGATTCGGTCCTGGAAATTACCAAAACAGTTTGTTATATACTTAAATTTTTGTAAAAATTATTTTCAACTTATTATTTAATAGCAATATTAAAAGACACAAATTTTTGGTGAGCAAAATATTTTTAATCCTTAACGAACTCTTCATAGTTAGTTTCGTCTGATTTTTACATTTTTTTTTTTTTCATGGTTTTTAGCTCATAAACTACCTCAGCCATTTCCAAGATTGGCTCAGCATTCTCCATCGATATTTGGAACTGGCTAATTATATACTGAAATTTCTTGGGTGCCTATTCTTTATTCCTAGCGAGATTCTTGCCTATGACTGTCGATATAGGCACTGTAACATCCAACAAAGTGTTATGAAAACAGATGAAAAGCAACAACACAAAATGAAAACAAGGCTTAAGAAAAACAAAGATATAAAATTGTTATTAAAAAAATGAATATAAAAAATTGAAAAATAAAATGATTTTTAAAAAATAAAAAAGAACATACAATCGGTTATAAAAAATATGAAAAATGGTTATAAAAAAAATGATAAACAAATTGTTATAACAATATAAAAATATAAAAAATGGTTATACAAATAAAAAAATATTAGAAAATAGTTACAAACATAAAAATAAAAAAAATGGTTATAAAAAATAAAAAACATGAAAATAAAAATAATTATAAAAATAATATAGAACATAATGGCTATGAAAATAAAAAATATAAAGAAATTGTTATAAAAATAAGATTTAAAAATTGTTATAAAATATAAAAGAATAATAAGATTTAAAAATGGTTAAAAAATATAAAAAACAAAAAATAGTTATAAAAATAAAAAATGGTTATAAAAAATCATTATAAAAATGGTTATAAAAAATAAAAAAGATTTAAAATCGGTTACAAAATATTAAAAAGATATAAAAAACAGTTACAAAAAATTTAAAAAATACGAATATAAAAATAAAAAAGACATAAAAAATTGGTTATAAAATATCTGCATTAAATTTAATCCTATCATTAGACACTAATTACACACACGTGTACGAAAGGTGTTCAATAAGTAATGCCCCTGGTACACTTCTCATAGTGATTAAATCAACGAAACTTGGTGCAGTTATTAATCTCTTTCTACATATGAACTATTCAATTCATATTTGTAGTTTTTTTTAATGAATTAATGTGCGAAATTTATTACATATTTTGCAAACCACTTTCCTCTGATGAGAAGAATTGCATTTTTCGAAACTCTGCGGAATAAGTTTTTTTTCAGTTTATTTGTACTCCCTGTCGGATAATTAAAAATTGTGTATACCTTCTTTACAGTTTTTTAATTTATTTTTAATTCAAATTAATTTTCAATGAGATTTTTCTATTATATATATGATTGTTGAGCTGGATTAAATCCGACGATATGAAATAAAATGGAGGTGGAAGGACCTGGATACTCAACGTTTCGCCCGATTTATGCGGGCTTCTTCAAAATTGATTTTAAAACTGAGCCAAGGATCGTTGATATTTTGTTTTATCTATTTTCTTTATGTAAATTGTTTTCAGTGAAGATTTCTGTACGGAGAGAGAGAGAGAGAGGGAGGGAGAGAGATTTGTTTACCAGAATTGCGCTGTTGGAGACGGAGTTGGAGTCGGAGTTTTTACCTGAAGTCGGAGTCAGAGTCAGAGGCGGATTTCTAAAAGTACTAGGAGTCGGAGTTGGAGTTTGTTTATCCGACTCCAACTCCATAAGTATAATTAATCAATTTTTTTACATGATTTTCCTGTTTCGTTTTAACAGTTTTTTCTTTTTGTTTTATTACATTTTTACCCCAAACAAGGCACATTGCCACTTTCATGTAGGGGGCTACTATCAGGGACCTAAGTTGCAGGGGTACTATGTAGAGAGTTTAGCAGCAAGGTGTCTGTTCACATTATGCTTGAACTTCTGCATGTCAGTACAGTTGGGGAAGCAGAAACCTGGAAGGGATTTCCAAAGTCTAGCAGTTCTGGGGGAAGAATATTAGAGTAGAACGCTTTCTTACATCTAAGGATCTACTGTGTAGGGTGGGACTTTGCTGCTTGTTGGGTTAGTCGGGGTATTTTCTTCGATGGGGTACAAGGGCTTGTAGTTCGTCAAATCGTCCACCATGAAAATACTTGTAAAACAGGCAGAGGGATGCAACATTACGTCGGTGGGATAGGGACTGAAGCTTATATGAAAGTTCAGAACTTATCAGATTGGCAACTCTCTTTTGAATCCTGTCCAGGAGCAAGAGACTAGTAGCAAATGCACCAACCGAAATATAACAGCAGTATTCTATACATGGGCGAATGGTGGCTTTGCAGAGGTACAGGATACTTTCAGGCATAAGTAATTTTCTAGCATGGTAAAGAGAGCCCACCTTCTTTGCAGCAGCCTTGGCAATGCTCTCGATGTATCTATTCCAACATGTTCCCTGTGAACGTTAAGCTGAGGAGTTCGAAAGAATTACTTTCAGGTAATGTGTCTTAAGCCATGGCTATTGGTGGTTGGTAAGGTTTCATGTAACTATTAAAGGAAACGAGCCTTATCTTGGCAACTTTGAACATTACCATTTTTGACCCCATTCCACTTCTTCTTCTAGGGTTTCGGCCATTACCTTAGATATGTGCTCATTAGTTTTTCCCACGTGTCTGCTATATTATCAGGTAAGTCATTAATGAATATCAGAAACAGTAAAGGACCAAGGATCGATCCCTGAGGTAAACCCATATTTATGTCATATTGTTTGGATGTACGCCCATCGATGACAACCTAGATTCTTCTCTCATTTAGGAAGGAATTAATTATTTGTCCAGTAATACCATAGGTTTTATTTTCATGAGAAGACTATCGTGCCACACCCTGTCAAAAGCCTTAGATATATCTAGGCCTACTGCGCTCCCTTCCTCTGCCTTATCCAGTGCTTGGTATATACGTTCAGAGACTACAGTTAGAATATCTTCAGTAGAATGGGCTTTAAATCCATATTGAGTGTCAGACAGAAGTTTAGCAGCTGTAAATTGGTGGACTAGAGTTTGATTAATTAAGGATTAAAATATTTTTCCGAAAGGATGGAGGAAGCTAATTGGGTGAGAATTTAATGGGTCAGTTCTTTCGCCAGACTTTTTGTAAATTGGTACCACATAAGCAGTTTTCCAGCAGTCATGAAAGCAAGATTCGTTAAAGAGTTTAGAGAGGATTGGAGCAACCTCAGTGGAGCATGTTTTTAATAGCACAGCCGAGATGAGATTACATGCTTTTGAGGTGTCTAGGTTTTTTTATTTGTACTTGAGAAGGGGTGATTTTCAGATAATCTTATGTGGTTTCTGTCCACCGAGGAAAATCAAGGAGGGAATGGTTTGCTGGGTCCAAGGTAGAGTTTGAGGCAAACTGACTGGCATGTTAGTTTTTCAGTTGCTGTGCCAGCAACCTCATGATTGTTGGATAGTGGGAGTATTGTTGATTGGCCATTATTTACTACACTATTATAGATTTTCCAGAAATCACGAGTTCCTAATTTCTGCACTTCCATGTGTTTCCTGGTAGTTTCAATATATTCACATTTAACTGTCGCTACTTCTTTCTTACAATTACTTCTAGCTTCTATAAATGTTTGTCTGCTTGTACAGGACTTATAATACCGGATAAATCTACAGTATACATGTTGCCTCTGAGCAATGGCAGCTGTGCAAGTAGAAATAAACCATTGGGGAGAGTGGGGTTTGCTATAGAACTTCCGTGTAGGAATATGTGCTTCAATTGCAGCTTTGAACCCTCCAGTAGTCTCATTTATGCACTGTTCTGCAGGAAGAGAAAAGATATTTCCCCATGGGATGTCTCTAATGGCATCCCAGTCAGCCTTATTGTAGTACTTTGTCGTTTGGAGCTATAGCTCTTCAACTTGGAGTCGAGAGTTTAGAGCGATGTCCATCATTATCACAGCATGATCAGCATTCCTGAGTGGGCAATGAGTATTTGTTACATAATTCTCAGGAACTGTTGTCAGAAATAAATCCAAAAGTGAGGCTTGCTGGTCCTGACGATTGGGAGATGGGTCGAGAATGTTACTGTCTGTGTCAAGGAATGGGATATAGCAAAGTTATGGATGACGCTAACAGCTGTGTCAGTGTAGTTAGAGAAGCCAAGCTAATTTCTGTGGTGGGCACTAAAGTCACCAAATACATGTATTTGGGCGCTAGTGCCAAGGGAAAGTGTTACATCTATGCTGTCAGGTACATGATTGATTATAGTACAGTCCTGGGTTGATGGAGACTGATAAAGAAAATACAGGTAGCTAACGCAATGTTGTAAAGTTAGTTTAAAGCACCTGAAGGGCTGGTCACCTGATTCTAGTTTAGATTCCCTAGACATGGAGAGGATGTTACGAATATAGACTCCAAGTCCGTGCATGTGTCTGTCAGAGTCCTTACGACAAAGTGAAAGATAACCAGAATGTTAAAGTGGTTAGATGGGATGGAGGAGTGCAAGTTAGTTTCACTTAGTGCTAAGATATGCGGGGAGTTTGATAGGAAAAATGATTCAAAATCATCTAAGTTAGCTCTAAGTCCAGGGATATTTGTAAATGCAAGCCTCAAGGAAGGAGGTGAATTTTTTGAGTGTGTGTCTGGTTTGAACGTTTTCTTTTTTTGGATTGAGCTGTTGTTTCATTTTAGTTTGTAGTTTCAGATCTAGGGTGAGGTTGTAGGCCAAACGAATGTGCATAACCACCACCACCACGCAACACAAGTAGACCATCAGCTGTCTCCTCATCTACAGGAATGTGGCCTCGGAAATGCCCACCAGAGATGAGAACAGGGCCCCTTTCCACGCTCGACATTGCATCACCAGCTCTAAAGAGGTTGTCGTCAAGGACTGAGGACCCTCCCTCCCCCGTTTTGTGCCAAGACGTATGAGGTCAGTGGCACAGGTTTACAAATTGGAGTTTTCTTTCTAGATGGATGACCTGACCAGATCTACGGGTGCATCAGCACCAAAAGGGTTTTCCTCGCGCCCGATTTCAAAGCCAGGTATTTTTATGCCCCCGAAGTGATAGTTTGGATAAATAGAGTTAGTATCAAAGAATTAGTATCTGTTTTGAAGTTACACTCTTCATGGAATCTACGTTTAGGTTTAGGCACAGATAAAGAGTGCAGGAAATTATTAATAGTGTTTTCAGCTAGACGAGTGTCTCTCGTGAAAGTTTGGCGAGGGAGGACCATAGATTAGAGCCCAGACGAGCATCTGCCATGAAAATAGCGATAAAGCTAAGACAGGCTTCAGTGTGAAAGAAGTTGCAGGGAAGAGAAAATGGCATCCCCAACTAGGCTACGAAGTCTATTTTGTACTCTGTCAAAGCAGGATAAGTACTTTCTAGCAGCTCCTGCCCAGATGTGGCAACAGTACTCCATTTTGGATGTACCTGGTTCTTATGTAGGTAGAGAATTGCATCAGCAGTGAGGTATCTACTATTTTTCCAGAAACCTTGGCAACGGATTTGATGTACGTGTTCCATCTCAGATCAGGAGTAAAGGTCAACCCCAGATGCTTGTCAAAACATGGAGTCTCCCCAAGATAAGAACCATTCATTTCAACTGATGCTAGATAGAGGATCAGAGCGTTGATGATGTAAAGATAGAAGCTTGGTTTTAGATGCATTAAAATTAACCAGCCACTTCTTTCCCCATTGCACCACATGCTCCAGATCAGAGGAGAGAGAATCAGGGAGAACTTGGACATTTACGGACTTTGATATGCTGCCATAGATGGTAGTGTCATCAGCAAAAATGTCTACAAGTGATCTTAGGATGTGATTTGGATGATCATTGATGTAGATCAGGAAGAGAGTTGGGCCCCGGATGGACCTCTGAGGGACTCTGGAATTAATACTGTGAGCTTCTGATTTCTGCCCACCAACAACTATTCTTATGAACCTATCAGAGAGAAATGATTTAATAATTGAGAAAACTTTCCAGCTTTACTGTAGCTGGAGATCTTGTGAAGTAGGCTTTTATGCCATACCAAATAAAAGGTCTTTGATATGTCAAAAGTAATTACCCTAGAAAAGAAGGCTCCGTCAAGAGATTCACTAATCCTATGAGATATAACTGTAAGCACATCTGTTGTAAATCTAGCAGAATGGAAACCATATTGCATGTTACTAAGATGTTATTTCTGCTGAGGTGGTTTACTATTTTTCCACTTAACATGGGTTCCAGCAACTTACTCATGACGCACAGGAGACTTATTGGTCTGTAGTGAGAGGAAGATGCCTGATCACCTGAATTCTTAAATACAGGGCATACTGATGAGGTTTTCCGGGGTGTTGGAGAGCAATTCTCCTTAAGAAAATGCTTAAACAGCCTTATAAGTAGGAGAACTTGGTCTGGTTGAAGCTTTTTCAGCACTGTCATAGAAATACCATCAAGGCACTGATTTACTGGAATCAAGGTTTTTGATTAGCTTGGCAACATTACGTACAAATATTTGTATGTTGCATAGTGTGTTTTTTGATACAAGAGAAAATACAGAGGATTGATGGCCTTGGTCGCATAGAGTATAATTAGTTGCAAAGTTCTTGGCAAAGAGTTTGGCTTTGTCTGATGCTGACGAGATTACCTCAGATCTATTGATGATGGTTGGGATTGAACACATGCTTCCGTTCAGGATCCTGTTTGCTATTTGCCAAAACTGGTGGGAACCAAGCCGCTGCTCAGCTACTTTGGACTTAACAAACTGAGCATACACTCTCACATTCTTTATTACTCTTTTAAAGTGTTTGCTGGCAGTCCTAGAATCGGCTTCAGTTTCAGTAGAGCTTCCTGTTTTTTTATCCTCTTTCCATAAAGGCAATACTATCTTTTTAAAAATTTCTTCTCTGTATAATATGTCCTTACTCCCCTCTTCTGATGAGAAGCATTTGGCTTCAAAATGCCATGGCCTAAAGAGGTTTCCCTATCCCGAAATATTGTAGTCCCTTTTGAACTGATAGCATAATAAAATTTAATTGTAAATTTTTTTATCCTATTATCTTAACTTATTCTATAAAATTAGTTCCTATTTTTAAATGTATTAATAATGTATTTTTAACCACATTTCCAAACTGCCATTCTTATCTGAATTGATTTTAACTGGCAAGTCTACTCCCCATGTTATACAATAAAATACGTTAATCAAATTTTGTTAGGGGGACTTGCATTAAAAAAAAAAAAAGCTTTAAATCTATTTAAAATTTTAACCATCCCTTAATCTGCCTTTAAAATAATCAATAAAACATTAATTTATTTTATTATTTTATTCCATTTCTATATTCCGTGCTATCTACCCACTTGAAACTATTTTCCCAGATTTTTCTCCCATGACATTTGTTTGTAATATATTAGTAATTGTTAGCAATATATGTATAGACACAATAGAAAAATTGGAAATATACATCTTTTTTCTAACATTCATCACCTTTGGTAAATGAGTTTGTATGTTTTAAATTATTAATACAGAAATCGAAAATTATATCGTTTCAATTAAATAAAAGAAGGAAGTATTAAAATCAAAGCACACATTTGGCTTTTAAGGAAGATACTCCCTCCCTCCCTCTTACTGCTCTCAAATAAACGCTAATCTTTGCACCTTAATTCATTCCATGTGGGAACACTAGTTTTTAGCTAGACCAATGTGGGTCGCTCGAAGAACACCAAGTTAAGTGCATCTATCTATCCGTGTGGTGTGAAACCTCTTTATGTAGATCTAGTCCTACCATTTCTTTTGTTTTCTTTGCTTTATATTCCCTTACATATTCAAGTAATTATTATTAATATCTTATTCATTTATTTAAAAAAAAATTAGTTGCTAGAGCAGATTGATTCTCTCACAGTACTTGAAAGATATAATTTCTTGTAAATGTAAAAGGGGAATCTATTTCTAATCCTGTGCTTATTTATGTAGAATAGAGAAAAACTTTAAAGTAAGATAATCACTATCTTCATTCATGCGGGGGTGCAAAAATACTTAGTGTAGAAACCAGGTGCATGATTACCCCTCTAGGTGTGATGGACCCGTAGATCTTGTCAGATCATTCGTCTAAGAGAAAGAAAACTGATAATATAAAACTGGCAGAGGGAGGCCTCCTCAGTCATAGTCAACAACCTTCCTAGAGCTCCCCTTCTAAATTCCACAGTTTACACTTTTTTCTTTCTTCATGTAAACCTCATTGATTACAAACTTAACTTTTTAATTAAAAAAAGGTACATTTTTACGATGTGACCCAACGTCGTTTTAACCCCTAAAAAATAAAAATAAAAATCTAATTATTTTTGTCCTAATATGTTTAAACAGCCTTTATAAATATGAAAGAAAAAATATTGAAAAAAAGAAAGAAAATTAACATTTTAAAGTGGGGATCACTTTTCTATATAAATTTAACATAGAATGAGCACCCACTTTTTGGTCACCAAGCGTTTGAGACATGTCACCTCTAGTATTTATTCAAGTTAGGCGATCGAGGGGGGCAAAACATGACGAATACAATTTTTTTTTGGGGGGGGGGGGAATTACATTTGAAACATAAAATAACGATAAATTCAATTAATTTTTATGAGACCATTCTGTACTTTCACCTAACAATTTCATAAACAAAACGAACCCCCAAAACATGACAAATTCAATTTTTTTTCGAGGAGGGGGGGGGGGGATTACATTAGAAACATAAAATGACGAAAAATTTCATTTAATTCTTTATGCAATTAATTTTTGGTAGAAACAGGTATAAAAATGGTTATAAAAATAAGGTAAAGACATAAAAAATGTTATAAAAAGAAACAGGTATAAAAATGGTTATAAAAATAAGGTAAAGATATAAAAATGTTATAAAAAGAAACAGGTATAAAAATGGTTATAAAAATAAGGTAAAGATATAAAAATGTTATAAAAAGAAACAGGTATAAAAATGGTTATAAAAATAAGGTAAAGATATAAAAATGTTATAAAAAGAAGCAGGTATAAAAATGGTTATAAAAATAAGGTAAAGATATAAAAAATGTTAAAAAGAAGCAGGTATAAAAATGGTTATAAAAATAAGGTAAAGACATAAAAAATGTTATAAAAAGAAACAGGTATAAAAATGGTTATAAAAATAAGGTAAAGATATAAAAATGTTATAAAAAGAAACAGGTATAAAAATGGTTATAAAAATAAGGTAAAGATATAAAAATGTTATAAAAAGAAACAGGTATAAAAATGGTTATAAAAATAAGGTAAAGATATAAAAATGTTATAAAAAGAAACAGGTATAAAAATGGTTATAAAAATAAGGTAAAGATATAAAAATGTTATAAAAAGAAGCAGGTATAAAAATGGTTATAAAAATAAGGTAAAGATATAAAAATGTTATAAAAAGAAACAGGTATAAAAATGGTTATAAAAATAAGGTAAAGATATAAAAAATGTTATAAAAAGAAACAGGTATAAAAATGGTTATAAAAATAAGGTAAAGATATAAAAAATGTTATAAAAAGAAGCAGGTATAAAAATGGTTATAAAAATAAGGTAAAGATATAAAAATGTTATAAAAAGAAACAGGTATAAAAATGGTTATAAAAATAAAGTAAAGATATAAAAAATGTTAAAAAGAAGCAGGTATAAAAATGGTTATAAAAATAAGGTAAAGATATAAAAAATGTTAAAAAGAAGCAGGTATAAAAATGGTTATAAAAATAAGGTAAAGATATAAAAAATGTTAAAAAGAAACAGGTATACAAATGGTTATAAAAATAAGGTAAATATATAAAAAATGTTATAAAAAGAAGCAGGTATAAAAATGGTTATAAAAATAAAGTAAAGATATAAAAAATGTTATAAAAAGAAGCAGGTATAAAAATGGTTATAAAAATAAGGTAAAGATATAAAAAATGTTAAAAAGAAACAGTTATAAAAATAAGGTAAAGATATAAAAATGTTATAAAAAGAAACAGGTATAAAAATGGTTATAAAAATAAAGTAAATATACAAAAAATGTTATAAAAAAAACAGGTATAAAAATGGTTATAAAAATAAGGTAAAGCTATAAAAAATGTTATAAAAAGAAGCAGGTATAAAAATGGTTATAAAAATAAGGTAAAGATATAAAAAATGTTAAAAAGAAACAGGTATAAAAATGGTTATAAAAATAAGGTAAAGATATAAAAAATGTTATAAAAACAGGTATAAAAATGGTTATAAAAATAAGGTAAATATATAAAAAATGGTATAAAAAGAAGCAGGTATAAAAATGGTTATAAAAATAAGGTAAAGATAAAAAAATGTTATAAAAAGAAACAGGTATAAAAATAAGGTAAAGATATAAAAAATGTTATAAAAAGAAACAGGTATAAAAATGGTTATAAAAATAAGGTAAATATATAAAAAATGTTATAAAAAGAAACAGGTATAAAAATGGTTATAAAAATAAGGTAAAGATATAAAAAATGTTATAAAAAGAAACCGGTATAAAAATGGTTATAAAAATAAGGTAAAGATATAAGAAATGTTATAAAAAAAACAGGTATAAAAATGGTAATAAAAATAAGGTAAAGATATAAAAAATGTTATAAAAAGAAACCGGTATAAAAATGGTGATAAAAATAAGGTAAAGATATAAAAAATGTTATAAAAAAAACAGGTATAAAAATGGTTATAAAATATAAAAACCGATTATAAAAATACATCAAAAGATAAAAGATAAAATAGACATAAAATCGGTTATAAAAATTAAATAAATGAAAAAGGTTATAACAATATAGAAAACCATTTAAAAATACTTATAAAATATATAATAATAAAAAATAATTATAAAAATAGAAAAGATATGTAAAATTGTTATAATATAAAAAAAACAATGAATGGTTATAAAACTAAAAAACAAAACAAAATAAAAAAATAAAAACATAAAACTAAAAAACGATAGAATATTGTTATAATATCAAAAAAATATAAAAATGCTATATGTGTGTTACATCATTATATTATGGCTGCTTGAACATCATCCCAGACATAAGATACCTCCAACACATGCCACAGTTTTAGCTCTCCTATATATAACACAATATAATTGTAATTTAATTTAATATTATCCTAACTTTTTTACCATTCAAAAGAAAAAGCTTCAAATAAACTGCTAATATTAAAAAAAATTTTTTACAGCATATAAAAATAAGGAAAATATGAGACAAAAATCGTATTTACATTATTGATGCTTTAAAACAACGTTCCTATGTACTGATGTTTTTGAAGCCGTAGACACACCCATGTTTTAAAAATCTAGCAAAGATCAAATAATCGTCATATCTTCCTGAATTTTTTTATATTTATTCGTTATTAAATAAACTTACATAATAAAAGTAGGTTTTGTTGAATGTATTAGAAGAAATAGATTTTTTAGGTGTTCTACCCACCTCCCTCTATATTTTATGCTCCAAAAACTAAAAATAAATCTAGGTTGATAAAAATTTCAACATTTTTTTTAAAGCTGAAAAGATCAAATAATTAAAAAAAAAAAAAAAAAAAAAATATATATATATATATATATATATATATATATATATAGTCATCCACATAAAGTACTGTTTCGCTGTTTCAAAGTGCAGCTAGACAAGCAAGAACCTCAAGCCAGAATAGAAACCCGACCGCCCATATGACAGCCGGAGCTTCTAACCATTGCGCTATACGGCTGCTGATATGCGGCCAGTGAATTTACAATGTTTTGTCATTGTCCAAATACCTAAGCTCAATTTGTTTACACAAAATCCTGTTATTTATTTCACTTACCTTAAAGTTGTAAATAAAATTGGACATAAAATCAATATTATGTTAAAAAAACTTTTGATAATTTTTTCTCTGTAATATAATTATTCGAATTGCAATAATAAAAAAAAAAACAATTCTAAAAAATAATTATTTTTAAAAAGCTTTAAATGATATTAAATTCAAATATTACGCAATATGAAGTTTAAACAGATTTATTTTAATAACAGGTTTCCAATAATAAAAAAATATTTTCATATAAGAGAACATAAGGCTTGAGATAATAACAATTGTAAATCCAAAATCGGCCTTAAAAAAATTTGTTTTGATTTTATTATTTAAATTGGTAGAGGGTGGTCCTTATGTTTTGCACCATTTTTCAAAAATCTACAGAGGCCTGTAAGTGACATTATTTTTAAATATATAAGCGTCAACAGAAGACATTAAAATTAATTTTATTTTATTAACTCTCATCTATGTAGTTTGCTAATAAAAATCTATTTTACACACCGCCGTGGAGATGTCTGCAGGGCATTTTACACACCGCCGTGGAGATGTCTGCAGGACATTTTACACACCGTCGAGGAGATGTCTGCAGGACATTTTACACACCGTCGTGGAGATGTCTGCAGGACAATTTATACACTGCCATGGAGATGTCTGCAGGACCTGCTGACATACCTGTAATAGAAATTATCACTCTTGCAAACGACCTTGTGTTTGCTTAGTTTGTAAAATGACGGAAGTAAATGTAGGAAAGAAGAAAAGACAAGCATAATTTTGTAGGTCGCTCATTGGTGAACGTAGGCTATTAATTTGCATACACAATACATACACAATTTGCATACACTATAGATAATTTGTATACTGCTAAAAGGGACGAATTCTAAAGCATGGGATTGAGTTTTGTTTTTTGTTGGACAGCTTAGAATGAGAATGAATGGTTGAAGATAATATCAAATACATAAGGACGTGTTGCAAGTTGAGGAAAGAAAGGAAAAAAAGGACTTTCGTGCATTCTTTCGACAAGAGGACGTTTTGACAATGCCATTTTTTTTTGTCTGTTTTTTCCCTTTCCATTTTACAATACCAATGGTTGGTGATCAAAATTCTAGTATCGGATAGTGATGCAAGATAATTCAATTTCAGCACCTTCACTAACTACTGGTTTGGATATGCAACGCGTTATCATCTGAAGCAATGAGTTTAATTGATGATGAAATGTCGCTTTTAAGCAGTTTTGCATTGGTAGCCTTCCTCAAATTAGAAAAAACTTTTGGACATCCAGATATCAACCTAGAGTTTCTGAGGAGAAGCTGCTGCTGGTGTTCATATTCCATGACAATCAAGTCTTTGCTTTCGCGGGATAGAGACCCAGCGCTATTCGGGCAAAAGCTAAGAGATCTTCCTCAAAATTGATAGAGTTTTCGGTGATAAGACTATATAGCAAAGACCAGGGTTTCTGATGTGCAGATACTTTTTTGGTACACAGGCAGGAATGTTGTAACAACTTCTGAGAGAGAGGCGAACTTGCAGATAGCCAGACGGTCAAAGAGATCATTCAGGGAAGTCAAAAATGGAGGACTGGGGGTTGATTATGTGGGCAGTTGAAAATAAATACAGCGCTTCTATATCTCGGCTTCAGTTGAAACTTTTTGCTTAATGCCAATGAATCTTCTGCCTTTCTCCTATTCACTAATTTGCAGCATTGCTAACATCCTCAGTAGAAAGCAACCCTCTCGTCATTCTTTCAGAAGTCAGAATGGAATTTATTGGTTGGCATTTGGTGCTGGGATGCATGGATTAGTTTGATATTAGAGTCATCAACATGACTGTGAATATAAAGGCAGGGGATTGCCTAAACAAGCTAGAGTCCAATTACAGTGGTATGGATGCAAATCCACTGGCTTCCTTTAATAAAAAATGGTTACCTGTTCTTGATATTTTTTCTTGTTATTAGTATTAAAAATAAAAGTAAAAAAATTAAGTCGTTTTGGATGCTCAAAACCAAAGAGATTATTCTTACCTTGTTTTTAAATGGAAAGCAGAATTTCAATTATTATTATTATTATTAGTAATATTCAATAATATTTACTTCAACAGAAACAGGCAAGAACAAATGTCTTCAAGCTAGATGAAACTTTTTATTTTATTTTTTTAAGTAATATTTATATTATTCAGAGAAATATTTTCAGTGAAAAAGATTTGCAGATTTTATAATCAAATGTGAGAAAAAACAAGAGACAATGTCATTACAAGAAACAAAACAAAATAATGAGTCAAGAAGGCATATATTCACAAAAGAGATAATTTATATATTTTTAAAATGGAAGGTTTACAGCAATAGAAAAACCAGATTGTTCATGAATATTTTAAGAGTTCTTGTAAAAATAGGGGGGCCCATTAGTTGAGACATTAGAAGAAGTCTAGATCGATTAATTAACACTAAGTTTCACAGGTCAGGAAAATCATATTCCAAACTTCTCTGTATAATTATATAAATTATAATTAATTGATTGTTGTTTATAAGAGTTAATATTCTTTTATCATTAAAAATAGTTCAGTGATAGAAGTTTGGAAATATTTCAACTGATGAATCGTTTTAAATGAGTAAATGACATTAAGGGATTCAAGCAGTCATTGTGTGTGTGTGTGTGTCACTTTGTAAGTGTGAATATGCAAATGACAGTGTATGATTACATAAGTTGAGGATTGTGGCAGTTAAAGAGACATAGCTCTGTCTGAATTTTTGGTCTCAACTGTTTATTGAAAAAAAAAAAAAAAAATCTGGCCTTTTTAAAGAGTTTAGATGGCTCCCAGAAAGACCAATTCGAATAAATTCAGAAAGTTTTCTAATTGGTCCAAATATAATTATTTGTTTTCATAAATTCCGGTCTGCGCGAATTCAGTGCACACAAACGAGTTTACACACTTTGATTTTGGACACCGAAGGGATAACTTTAGTGCTTTCCACCCAGAAGCCGGATTCGTATTTATAATTTTACATAAGAAAGGATTTTTGTATTGTTGGCATTATCTGTTGTAAAAATGAACAAAACAAAATCTTTTATATATTCTTCCTTTTCAGTGGTGGTGGGGAGATATATGTGGAAGCATAAGCAATAAAAATTGGTGCTGAGATGAATAATTTTGTGTTAAAAAGGTATTACCTTTGTAAAGTTATGATTTAATTATTATTATATTAAAAAAAAAAATTTAATAATGATATATCCTCCTTTTTCAATTTTATAGTTTGCCCAGATTTTGATTTACTTGTTTGTGCCTCTTCAACTGGTTCACATTGGAAGGTGTACAATCGATTGACTACAGGATGGATTGAACAGAATCTTTTGATTTTGTAGTTTTTGAAGCATAGGCCAGTTTCAACCTATCATTTGAAACATGTGTACATCAGTCATTTTTAAGGTAAAATACTTGTTATGGCGATTTACAACTAAGAATGAGCCTGTATATGGAGCTCCCAAAGATTTTTGGATTCTGTCTGATTCTTAAACAAACACTTTCACACTTTTGAAGATCCTTAAGAATGTACGCATTAGGTAAGGAATGGAGATGTCCAGTAGATGATCTTTCCGTTTCAAATTTCCGCATCTCTTCAGCTAAGGCTTTTATGTGATCATGTGTAATTTCCATGTCCTTGTCTTTATATCAATTAGCAATCAGGGTACTTGCGCATTGGTACCTGATACTGCAGTAAATGAAGAGTGACTTGATTCATTTTGTGTTATCCTGATACCAAGAAGAACTATGTTAAAAACAGATAACCATGATTCTTTTCTGACAATGATTACTGTCTTTAAGGTTTCGTGTGCTCGCTCGATCATTCCATTTGCTTGAGGATAGAACAAAATCATTCTTAATCCGTGAAAATCTATAATTTAGATAGTTCCAAGAACAGTTCCAACTCGAATTGGCTACCTCTATCTGTAACAACATGCAAAGGCACGCCAAATCTTGAGATCCATGTATTAATAGTCCACACTGACTGTACAGCTATACCAGTTAATGGGCAATCTTCTATCCATCTTGTATTTCTATCAATTCATGTTAATAGATGTCGATAAGGTGAAAAATAAGAGTCTGTAGGGTTTTTTTTTTTTAATTGGTGGTAAAGGACCAAGAATATTCATGTTTCCAGTTTGGAAATGAGTCAATGTATATTTTATTATTTTTGCTTACTGACAATGCTTACACTCCTTGCACCATTCTTTTATTGATTTGTTCATTTTAGGCCAATAATACCTTGATTTAACTAATTTTAACAAAGGATGTGACAGGTTATGTAGACTGTCAAAAACAGATTTCCTGAGCTTTTGTGTTACTAAAGGTTGAGGAAAGGGGAGTGATACATCACATAATCTAGTGTCATGTTCGATAATTTGATATGGCCTTAGCAGATCACAGAAATTTCTCGTTTCTTCATCAGTGTTTCGATCTTTTACCATCTTCTGCAGGTTGCATATATCTATTGTAATTGCATGTGCTGGTTGTGATAAACAGTCAGCTCCGACATTTTGACAACCTTTTATGTACAAAATGTCACTTACATATTCATTTATGACACAGGTGACAATGTTATCTGTCACATTTTAGTAAAGATTTACTTTTGAACGTCTTACAGAGTGCTTTATAATCAGTAATACATTCCTGCCTTCCACTTGATCTTTAAAATGCAAAATTGCTAAATAGGCAAGTAGCTCTTTCAAAAGTAGAATATTTCTGTTGTATTTGTGATAAATCTTTTGAGAAAAACCCTAGAGATTGGCTGATTGTCAATCATTTGTTGTAGTGCTGCTCCAACTGCATAGTTAGAACTATCTGTTATAAGCCGATAGTTATTTACTTTGGAATTGAGATAGGCTAGTGCAGTCACACTATACAAGCTGGTTTTTACATTTTCAAAAGATGCAACTTCTTTTGTAAAAGATACTTTGGTTGATTTAAAATTTAGCTGTACATACTCTGTAGGTATAATCTTTAGTGAAATTAGGAACTAGGTTCCCGTAAAAATTTACTATTCCAAGGAATCGGTGCAGTGATTTGTAATCAGCTGGTTGAGGAAATTCATTTAATTCACAAATTTTCTTAATGCTGGAGAGATGCAAAATCCCAAGAATTCCAGTTAACAAACATTAAAAATGCATTTAAACAGACAAATTTTAAGATTGTACTTACTGAGTTTCTGTAAAACATTATTAAGATGTTTTGAGTGGCCTTTATTGTTTGAAGAAATGAGAATATCATCGCTAAACATGAAAATATCATTGATATACATGAAAATATAATCAATGTCCTTGAAAATATTATCCATCCTTCTTTGGAAAGTACTAGATGATTTCCGCAAACTGAAAGGCATGTAATTATACTCAAATAAACGGGGTGGACCAGTACTTGATAGTAAGCTGATGACAAATCGATTTTTGAAAAGCATTTCATACTGTGGAGTTTCGATGACAAAGAATTTATGTTTGGTACTGGGTAACAATCTGCTTTTGTTATGATATTCAGCCATCTGTAATCCCCTACAGTTCTGTGTCTTTTAGGCACCATGTGCAAAAGCTGAACTCCACTTTGATTTAGAGGGAGATATACTTCTGGTTTCCTGGAGTTTCCTAAATTCTTCCTTAACTATTTGATATTTCTAAGCTGATCACTGTCTTTCTTTGGAAAATGAAGGAGGATTGCTGCTGTTTTCAGTTCTGTGAAATACTTTGGGTTTTGTCGCATGAGAATTATGATTGCATGTGATATAAATATTCAATGTGGAGAAATTAGGTTTGGATATCTTTCAATAATTGTTTGCACCGTCACATTGGCAGCATTATCTGGGTACAGTTCATAAGTATTGGTGATGGCTGTGTGTCAGAATATTGGTCAGTTGTTTTATCAATCAATTAATGATTTGTGCAATCAACCATCAATCCAAAATGGTTTAGAAAATCACAACCCAAGAGAGGTCTGGTAGTTTCTGCAATGAGAATAGTTCAGGTGAAATCCCTTCTCAAGTTTTGAAGTGCCAAATTTAGAAGAGCCTGACCTAAACATTCGATTTTCTGGTTGTTAGCTGGCACAATGGTGATGTTATT
This sequence comes from Euprymna scolopes, assembly GCF_053919585.1. Lineage (NCBI taxonomy): Eukaryota > Metazoa > Mollusca > Cephalopoda > Sepiida > Sepiolidae > Euprymna > Euprymna scolopes. The sequence continues at coordinate 28,845,194 of NC_136524.1, read as the reverse complement.
AAGACATATAACTATACCACTAACTTATTTCCTTGAGATTACAGAAATTGCAGCTCCAGTGTCCACAAGAGAATTCAATTTTGTAATTCCTAACCATGCAGCTACTTCAAGAAGTGGTGTAGATGTAGAAGCTAACACGTTTTGCCAAGTGAGTTTTCCCCTGCTTTAGCAGGTGCAGGGGAAGCAGAGTGAGAACTGGGTTGCATTTGCACACTCCGCTTATCTGGCGATTGACACAATGGTTTGCAGAATTTTGCCCATTCTCCAAAATATATATGAGATCGGCAGACATTAATTTGTCCAGCATTTCAGGTTTGGATTTTTCATTCTGGTTAATGACAGCTTCTTTTAATTTGTGGTAATCCTTCTATTGTAAAATAGAGTTTTGGAGTTTGCACACTATATCGGTTGGAAGTGACATGCATATATGATAGAATTTCTGTACGGATGTCTGAATGTTTGCAAGGTTGAATTGGGTTTCCATGCTAGAATGTTTGATTTAATGAATGCTGGTGGTTTTATGAATATGACCTGTAAGGGTTGATTTTGCTTAGCAAAGATGTTTTCCATTTTTATCTTGTTATCTCATTTTGCTTCTTTTTTTTTTTTTTTTTTTGCTTTTACCCTTGTTCTTGTGAGTGTAAAAAAATTGTGTATGTAAAATTTTTGTGTTTTTTGTAGAATTTTTTTTTTTTTTGTAAAAAAAAAAATATGATTTTTGTATTAATGATCCTTGGTTTTTGAAAAGGATTTTTATAAAATCATTTTGTCGTGTTTTGTTGGTTTTCATAAAAAAAATAAAATTTTTCTTTTCTTTTTTAGGTGACGAACTGTAGCACAAACAAGTGTAGGGCTATCAGGGAGAAATCCTTCTAGACTTACGCAATTTCTTTTTTGATTAAATTTTTTTATATAAAGTTTTCTCTGATTATATTGATAAATCTTTGTTGAAATTCACTGGACAATTAAAATGTAAAGAAGGATTTGGCTGTGTGTAAATTTTTTTTATTTTTGAGTTATTGAATTATATTTTCATTTTATGAAATGCTATTTTTATTGTGTTTGAAAGAATTACTATTTTTTTTAGAATTATTTTCTTTGTTTTGTATGAAATGTTGGACTTTTGTAGATTTTTGTGAGCAAAACTTTTTTTATAAGGAATGCTTATGTGCTTCATTGAATTTCAAGTGTTTTTCTTTTGGAGTTCAGTAAATCATTTTTTTTTTTTTCAGTGAGTTTTTTGTTGTTGAATTTCAAGTGTTGTTTCTTTGAGATCTTTTGTATTTTTGAAGATGAAACTAAATTTCATACATTTTGTAGTAAAAACATTTTTGGAAAGACCTACCACTGCACTTCAGTTAAAACGGATAAGCCGAGATTGTGTATTTATTTTACATGCAATATTTTCAGACAATATTTGTTGGAAATTTGGTTCACTTTGCTTTCAATACTTATACAAGAGATTTGTCTCTTGTTTGCTGGTTTTCTTTGAAAATTATCAGAAGATTGCATTTGTTTTTGTTGGTGTTGGTCTTTTGATGAGTTTTTCCATTATTTTCTTGATTGAATCAGAAGGTTAATTTTTTTTTTTTGTGATGAAATATTTGTTTTAGTTATTTTTGTTTTTGAATATATAAAAGATTTTGTTTTGTTTAATTTTATTTTGCCTCTGTTTCCTTTTTTAGCATGTTGTAAGCAAATTCCTTTTTGATTGTTGTTGTTGTTGTTGTTGTTATTGAGATCAGAAGGTTTTATGTTCATATTATGTTAAGTGCTCACCTGTTATGGGATTTCGTTTATCAGTTTTAGGGATGTCGTTCATTAGTTTTTAGGGATATGTTCATGTCGAATTTTGGGGTTATACTTTAAGGTGTTTTGTAAGGAGAAAAATATTTTTGGGACGAGCTGAATTTATAGAAATATATCCAGTGAAAAAGATTTGCAGGGTTTATAATCAGATGTGAGAAATAAGAGAGATATTGTCATAAAGAAAACAAAATAATGAGCTAAGAAAAAAAATATTTTATATCTAAGAAGAGAGAAATTTTATACATGTTCAAAATGGAAGGCTTACAGTAATAGAAAAAAATATAGAATGTTCGTGAATATTTTAAGAGTTCTTGTACAAACAATGGGGTTTATTAGCTGAGACATTAGAAGAAGTCGGAATCGATTAATTAAGAGCTGTGAGTTTCAGGGGTCAGAAAAATCTTATTCAAAACGTCTCCGCTCAATCAAATGAATTATAATTCATTGAAAGTTGTTTATAAGAGTTAATGTTCATTTGATTTGCAGACGATAGTAAGCCAATGAGTTGTGTGTGCTTATGTGTTCGTTAGTGCTTGTATGCATGTGAGTGGAGAGAAATGTTGCAGAGATAGACACACAAAGTGGGGTGCCCAGCAACACCAATCCGTAAACTTAGATCAACTAAGTTCTACTGCTTTATTGAAAAAGAATCTGGCTTTTAAAGGGTTTGGGTAGCTCTCAGAAAGACCATTTCAAATAAATTCTGAAAGTTTTCTGATTGGTCCAAAATATAATCATTTGTTCTTATTAATTTAGGCCTGCAAGAATTCAGTGTGCACCTTAATTTTGGACATCGAAGGGTAAAATTCAGTGCTACATATTTGTCTACTTCTGTCTCCTTGCTTGCTGGAACTGCAAAATCTATGATCTGGTAGGGCTTTTCCTTCTGTTTAAGTATTATGGCATCTGGTCTTTTTATTTCAATGGGTTAATCTATTTGTATGTCAATGTCCAATAAGGATTTTGTGACTTTTGTCTTCAAGTACAGTTTATGCTTGTATGATTTGCCTGAGTGTTCATGATGTTGTTGTTTGCATAGTTCCCAGTATACTATTTTCCCTACTTGATTGTGTCTGTTCTTGTATTCTTTTGGAGTTAGTTTGCTGCATTTGCTTATTATGTGGTTCATCATTTCGTCTCTTTGCCACAGAGTTTGCATTTGTAGTTTTCATATTAACATCCAAAATATTATGTAAATTCATTTTACTTGTTTAAAAAAGAATAAAATTTTTGCTTTTTTGTGTGGGTTTTTTTTTGGTCTTTCAGCATTCGGAAATCTGAGAAATGATGGCTAAAAAATCTGAGAAATGATGGTCAAAAAGAAAAACTTGTCTTCGTTGAATCATTGAATTTAAAGATTTTTACATCTCTATGCTAGACCATACCCTGACGCAAATTCTGCTTTGATTTTGAATTTCCATGTTTGTTATATATAAAAGGTGGATGCAGATAAAGAAGGAATTAAAATAATAAAAAAAAAAACAAAAAAAACTAATAATATAATGATTCTTGGTTATTAATATTATTGAAACATTTTGACCATTCCGTTATTTTTCTTCACTGATTTAACACAAATACTCTACAGGAAAAACAGTGAATATTTTCCTGCCTACTTAAAAATTTAAATATGCATTTTGTTAAAGTATTTAAAATGTGTTTTATTAATTAAATATTAATTACTAACATGTTTTTTTTAATTTTTTTTATATTTTAGTGTAAAGTAGATGTTAAGCAGATTCTTTTACTATATAAAACATATGTATTATTATTATTATCATCATTATTAATATTATTGACATTAGTATTATCATCTTCATTGTTGTTGTTATTATTATTATTATTATCATTATCATCATTATCACTATTATTATCTTCATTGTTGTTGTTCAAAATACTTAAAAAAAAAAACAAAAAAAAAAAAAAAAAAAACATGCGATTTTATTTTTTTAGGCCATTACATGTCAACACCCTGACAAATTTTGAAGGAAGAAAAAAATCAATTCTTTAAAAATTTAAAGTGTTGCATTAGTTTCACATGTAAACTTTAACATAATATGATCGTCCATTTTTATTGCAAAATAATCTGTTTCTGCCCGGGTTTTTGTTCATCTTTTTTTTTCTCTCTCACAACTCTATTTTTATTCACTTCTGTCAATATATTTCTTGACCTTCCCTTGTACACTAGACTTACTAAACTGTTGTATATACATTGACTGAAGATGAGTTTTCCAACACTACAATCACTGATCAGAAATTTAGATTCTATTTATTTAAACATTTGACCACTGCTATTTACAGTGATCAGTTTGTTTGTTTATCTGCAAAAAGCTTTTGTGCTATGCCAAGCAAGCAGCGTGTTAAATTGCTTACAACAGTGCTCAACACAAGCAGAGAGACTTAAAATAGTAGTCATCCACAGACAGACTGTTTTGTTGTATCACAGTTCTTCGGTGCGGCTAGACTAGCATTCATCCCAAATCAGAGTTCAAACAATAAACATGAAACCTGGTTTATATATATATTCATTTAAAAAAAATTAATAACAATCCTATGAAAATATTAAAGACAAGTCAATAAACTCATCACTGCCAATAATGCCCAAATTAGAAATTACCAACTTTCCCCAATTATCGGTAAGTATAAAGTTGGGTATCTATACAGGATGATAAAAATATTAAAAATAGTGAGATTAATGTTCTCAAAAATTTATGATAAAAACGTCATAGAACTTTTCATAACATATTTAATACAAGAATTTTATTAACTACTTTAAAGGTAATCTTTATTTATCTTAATGAGTTTTCTTATTCCGTCACATACATAGCCGTTGTCTTTTTCGAAACTTCGAGCCCCATGATTAGTTATCTGTTAGCTGTAAAGTTATGGAGTCCTACCACTGCAGCTATCCCCCAGACTTCGGCTGAAGTCTCTACACTCTCAGCCAAAGTTAGGGACACAAGTCAAGAAACCACTTCCTTGGCTATACTTGACGCTCTCAAGCGGTTTACCAAAGAGGTGAGGAAACTGAGTGTGGCCAGATCACAATCACCCAGACGCTGCTACAAGAGGTGCTCACTATCCCCACATCACCGCTGTCACTCTAGCAAGCCAGGACTATGCTTTTATCATAGTCGTTTTGGCATGGACGCACGGCACTGTACAATGCCCTGTTCATATTTGAACCAGAGAAATGATCGTCTGGAGAACTGAGCATGGCACATTCTCCACAGACCTTCCAAAACTGTGCCTATTTTATCACCAACTCCTTATCCCAAGCGCGTTGCTTGGTTGATACAGGAGCAGCTTGCAGCATTTGGCCACTGAAACTCCTTACCGAGAAGCCGCCAGTTTCACTCATCACACTGCAAGCGGTAAATCACTCGTCTATTCCCACGTATGGTCAAATTTCTTGTTCCCTTGACTTGGAATTACGTAGAGACTTTACGTGGGATTTTACGATAGCTGATTTGCCCTATCCCATTATAGGCGCGGACTTTCTGCATCACTTCAACCTATTAGTTGACATACGCAGACAACAGCTGATAGATGCTAATATGGAACTTTCCGTCACGGGTTCAAAATCGAACTTCACATCTATTGGCCCTGTATTTTTCATCGCTTCCACCGATGATACATATCATACATTATTAAACTCCTACCCAGAGTTAACTAACTTGAATTTTGTTGTGAGTGAACCACCTCACTCAACAGCTCACCATATTGAGATCACAGGTGCTCCTGTATTCTCACGACCTCAACGCCTCCCTGCTGACAAACTTAAAGCAGCGAAGGCAGAGTTCAACCATATGGTGCAATTGGGAATCATACGCCCCTCGTCCAGTTCATGGGCTTCCCCTTTGCATATGATCCCGAAACGTTCCGGAGATTGGCGTACGACTGGTGACTACCGACGATTGGATGCCACTACGGTACCCGATCGTTATTCAATCCCACACATACAGGACTTCGCTTCTTCACTGCATGCTTTATAAGACCTTTTCCAAACTAGATTTGGTTAAGGCATACCATCAGATTCCAGTGAATCCAGCCGACATCCCGAAAACTGCTGTAACAACTCTGTTTGGAGTGTTTGAATTTTAAACTATGCCTTTTGGTTTGCAAAATGCGGCTAGTACTTTTCAACACTTCATGGACGAGGTAGTGCGTGGTTTAGACTTCATCTATAACTACATGAACGACATTCCTCCGCCTACTGTTCGAACAGTTTCAACAGTACCAGCTTAGAATTAACCCTGGTAAATGTGTTTCTGGTGCTTCAGAGTTAGTTTTCCTGGGCCACATTATCAGCCCAGAGGGTATATCTCCCTTACCTGAAAAGGTTAAGGCTCTACAAGACCTTAAACCACCCACTTCACTTCGTCAACTAAGGCACTTCCTTAGCCTGCTAAATTACTACAATAAAAACTACTTAAAACATTATTATTAGTTTGTACTACTGAGATACTCTTTTATGGCTGTAAATGGATTATTTAAACTCAGATTGAGGGCGTCTCAATGGGTTCCGTCCTCGGTCTGCTATAAGAGTTCTACATGAGTGACCTCAAAAACTAGATATTGAATAACACCAGTACACCCTCTATGTACTGCATGTTAACTATATTCTCATCCTAATCGAACAAATACTAAGACTGAAGTAGCTCTTTCAAGACAACTCTATACTTAATTCACAATAGAAATGAATGTTTATAATAAAATTCCTTTCTTTGACGTCCTTGTTGATACTTCTAACAACACCATCAGCACTCCCAACTACAAAAAACCTACTAGTCTTAACTCCTACCTCCTAAATTTTAAGAGTATATGCCACCACCAAAATAAAATAGCCATAATCAAAAACTTCTTAATCGCACCAACCTAATCTCCTTGGACAAAAAACACTACCACTCAAACTAAAAAATATCAAGCAAGTTTTCATCAATAACAGATTTCCAAAATACATAGTTGGCCAGCAAATAAAATCATTCTCCGGAACTTAAAAAAGAAACAAACACCACCACAAATAGTACTACCCATCAACATCAAAATCTCAATACAATTAACGTCTTCTATTGCAATCAGATGCAACGAGCATTTAAATTGGAAGAAAAGGTCATAAAAAATATTATTCATAGATACCTTTCTCCCACTGAGAACAATAACCTTAGACTTATTATATATTATAAAAATTTTTAAATCCAAAACCTAGTTGTAAAAAACAATGCCTCTCCTATCCTAAAACTACTACAATGAACCAATGTTATCTATAAGTTCAAATACCCGCTTGGAGAGTGTAATCCTATAATAACAAACAAACAAACAAAAAAAAAACAGTAGTTATGTTGGTTATCCTGTCGCCTAGTGCTATATTACAACATTTACAGAAAAAAACATAAGTGCCTTTCTCTGGAGTTAGAGAAATTTTAGTCAGCAACACACAAAGAATACACCATGAAACCAATGTTAACAAATTTAAAATGTTGGAAATGGTATATGCAAGAACTCAGAAACCTGTCTTAAACATGGTTACATACCAATCTAGCCAAAACATTTTAAAATATCTATTGTAACCCCTTCCTCTTTCTAACTCTGCCCTCATCTCAAAACCATACACTCCTTCTATCCCCACTGGGAATAAACGACCTTGCACATATTAACCATTCCGACTACTCCTAACCATCCATTCGCCCTTCAGCACGACCAAATTTTACACATTCTCCTGATGATGTCTTGACAAAAGATGAAAAGCAAAACAATTACAACATGTTTCGAAGAGACAAATCTAACTATGAGACATTTATTAATACCGTTGATCTATCTGCAAAAACATCAGAAAAATTGAAAAAATAACTAAAGTATAACTAAACAAAGGGTCTCTGTAGTCTTCAACAATGTTTGTTTATATATATATATATATATATATATATATATATATATATATATATATGAATGGAAATGTATAAAAAAGAATACAACTAATGTTATGTTTGTGGTTATTAAGGCGTAGGCAGAACTCCAGGCCTGCTTCCCCCACGTAATTGCCTTTTGTGCATTCGGTGCAGATATATTACATTTGAGCCATTACAATTTAGAGGAGGGAGTTTGAGATGGATGTTGGTGCCTGGAGGGGTGAATGTGCTGTTGGTGTTAATATGTGTACATATTAGACATTTGGGCTTATTGCAAGGTTTGTTTCCTTGAGATGTGAGGGTGCGGTTAATCCGAGTGGATGTGAGTAAGGAACGTAAGTTGGGGAGCTGTCATTTGGCACAAATGAGTGGTTTATTGTATATTGTGTTGAGTGTGGGGTCCTGTTGTAATTGTTTGAACATCTGTTTGATGGGGTTGTATAAATATTTAGTGTTATCATTGAAGTGAAATACCATAGGTATTCGTGTGGATGTTTTGTTGTTTTTGTATGTTAGTAGGTTGTGTCTGCTAATGTGTGATGCTCTGTTGATGGCTTCTTTTAATATTTTGAATGGATAGTTTCTGCGAAGAAAGTGGTTGATTAAAATTCCTACCTGTGCGTCATAATCGGATGGGTCTGTGCATATCCTTTTAATGCGCAGGCATTGACTGTATACAATAGACTTTTTTGTTGTGATTGACTGGCAACTTCCAAAATGTAGGTAATTGTGTCCATCGGTCAGTTTTGTGTGTAGAGATGTGGTGATATGATTATTTGAAATATTAACCAGAACATCTAAAAATGTGATGTGTGTGGTTGAATGTTCAATTGTGAACTTAATACTGTTACATATATATATATATAAACACACATTTAATATTTTTATTTACATAAAGTTTAGATGAGATAAGTCATCAGTACCATTGGTTTCAAACCTGATAATAGGGGACTATTTTAGATACTCATATCAAGTTTTCTTCAGCTGATACTCATCTATTTTATAACCGGAATTGGAAACATCTATATATTTTACAAGATCTCGTTCAAATCACATTTTTTATTTTTTGAACAACCTAAAATTCAAATCATAAAATTAAAAAATTTGTTTTGGATACTAAAGAATCCTTTTTTTTTTTCCAAAAATATAACTAAGTATAATAGCCCTCACCAGGAATTTACAGTGGATACCAATAGTCCAGTGATTGTGCATTACTGAAAAGGAATGCCACAAAACAGAAAGTATAATTTGTTAGACAATTTTTTCAAAAACACTGGAGATGGAGAAATATACGTTACATTACTCTACTAAAACATATCAACACCCAGTAACCAGCTATACACAAGGATGCTGCTAACAAAAATTGAAGATGTAATCAAGAGGATGAGATGGAAGATCATAAATGAAATGAACGTCCAGGAGAGAGTAAAAAACAATTTTGAATTAAAATCACTTAAATACCACGATAAAATAAATGAATTAGAAAATTTTGAAAAAAATTTCTTAGATATAATCCCTGAACTTGAATTTGCACACAAAACAAATATATTCCAAAGTACAATAGCTGCTGATATAAAGAAGATAAACAGAAAAAAATGAGACATTTTCTCAGATAAAACGAAAACGTATACAGAATGGAAAAGGAAAAGAAGAAACAGCTAATATTAAACTCCATTGCTGATAAATACCAACTAGCGGAAAAAGGAACTTATAAATCTATTAACCAAGAGGCCACAGAGATAGCTACAACATTAGGCATAGAATATTGAGTTAATAGATTAGCAAAGAGAAATGCCTTCATAACTTAATTGAAAGGTGCGCAAATTTAATGATAATGAAGTCAAATATATTCCGCAGTCAATTTTTGCTGTGAGGCAGTTTTTTTTGTTTTCCACCCGATTTTATTTTATTTTATTTTATCTTACTATATTTATCAACATCAAAAAGTAACTATTTTCTTTTATATTTTAAATATTTTCCAGATACATCTGCCTTACTTAAAAAAATGCTAGTTTTATTTTTGGTGTCTTTTAAAAAAACCCACCCAATATTTTTGCTGTTGAGGAGACTTTGCACAAAGAAAAGCAGCCAAGTACTACAAACTAAAAACATATACCCCCCCCCCAAAAAAAAAACAAAACAAAAAAACAAGGACACTGAAAATTTTGAAAATGACTTGTTTAACCTAATTAAAAATATTAAATTTAAAAATAAAAAATATTTCATACCAACCCTTAAAAAGATAAATAAATTTTCGAAATCACTTTCAAAAAGACACCAAAATAAACTGATAGTCCCAGCAGATAAAACTAGGAATTTTTATACAATGGATTATATACAATATAAAAATCTAATATATAAGAAACTTAATAAAAACTATAAAATAACAAATAAGTGAGCATTAAATAGAATAAATAAGGAAGCAAAAGATATTTTAACTAAACTTAAAATCGATAAATACATGGAAATAATAGTACCGGGCACCCCAAGATTTTCTTTAAAGGATCACAAACAAGACTTTAATATAAACCCTACAATTAGACTCATCTGCCCCTCAAAATCAGATATAGGATTAGTTAGTAAAATATCCTAGATAGAATTATCCCTAAAATTAAATCTGTAATAAAATACCCACTAGGGCAATCTTCCACCTAGGTAATTGATTGGTTTTCGAACATTCAAAATAAAATAATCTTAAATTTTTTTTTTTTGACATCGAATCCTATTACCAATCGATATCACCAATCCTATTAAATAAGTCCCTCTTAATGGCACGAAACATAACTGATATAATACCAGACAAAATTAATATAATAATATTAGCGAGAAAATCTTTAATAACCTTTGACAACAAATATTGGACCAGAAACAATACCCCTGACCATTTTAACGTTTTAATGGGCTCAACAGACTCAGCTCAGGTCACTGATCTGGGTTGGCCTTTTCCTTTTAGATGAAATTCATAATATACTCCATGAATAATTCAAATTGGAGGGGGGCCTATACAGAGATGATGCACTTTTCATAACAAACTCCACAAATGAGCATTACGAAATAGCAATTAAACCCTTACATAAATTTTTAAAAAATTATGGACTTACTATAAAAATCGATCCTAATAAAAAAAATAGTTAATTTCTTAAACATAACCTTAAAAGCTCTACTTTTGAACCCTATCATAAACCAAACCAATCTGTACTATATGTCCATAATGAATCAAACCACTCTAAGTCTGTAGAATCAAGAATCAAGAATGCGCTTACCTTCCCTCTCCACCATTTTGGATCATTTAACTAATTTCAACATATTTATTCAGTAGCAATTAGTGGTATGCTAATTGCCATTGGACCAGCCTACAATTAGCCAGGGATGGTGGATTATTCTATTTTGAGGCACCTGATTGGCTAAACATGCCAGGAGGGGCAGGTGCCACTCTACAAATGCCAGCTGCTCTGGCATTCAGGAGTTTTTACTGTTCTAGACTTCTGCCAGGAACTACACTGTCAATTATCGCATCCATTCAGCACAACATCTTCATTGGGTTAGCTGGCTCACCCTAGCAATATTGAAATCAATAGTTCCCAATGTCTCTTTAAGAATTTCTAAACTATCTTCTAACAAATCTATATTCAACAAAAACACAAAATATTACAATGAGACCCTTAAAAACTCAGGATACAAATCACAAATCAAATACCTAAATAAAAATGATAAAAACACAAACTGCATTGAAAACTATAATAATTGCAATAAACCTACTAAAAACATAATAACCTATAATATGGCCATGTCATCCCGCATACGAATGGCAAAAAATAATCGAAATACAATACAAAACCAAATTAAACCGCAGTCATTAGCCACTAACACAAAGAAACCACAAAGCAATATCCGTAAGCGTAAAAACAGACATAGGGAAATCCTATGGTTCAACCCTCCATATTCTAAAAATCTTGAGACATACATAGCCAAGGAATTCTTTAAAATATTAGAAAAAAACTTTAAAGTCCCTCATAGATACAGTAAAATCTTTATTAAGAACACAATCAAAGTGTCTTACTCAACTATGCCAAACCTACATAAAAAATAATTAGTTCTAACAATGAAAAAATTAGTAAGATACAAAATGCAAATATAGAAACTATAGCAGGCTGTAACAGTAAAAGAAAAAAATAAATGTCCTTTACAAGGTACAGTAAAGCTCCTTTAATTTGAACTTCCTCTAAAGTTGGACTTCCTCTCATTTGGACTTCTTCTAAACCTGGACTTTCTCTAAACTTGAACTGTCTCATCATTAAAATTGTATTTGCATATTTGATGCGGAGTTGCAGTAAAACTGTTTACATGGTTTAGTCAGATATTGCACAGAAATGTTAATATTCGTACTATGTAATTAATGTAGATTAGCTATTGATAATTAATTTACACTAACTGTAAATTTTTTTTTAGATTGCTATATTTAAAATAGTGTAAAACAACTCATCATAATGGCTTGCAACTCTAAAAGAAAACAAGTGGCACTGACTTTACTCGAAAAACGTCAAATTATAGAAAAATTAGATGCTGGCATTGAAAATAGCGTTATATTGAGAGATTAAAGGATTGGAAGAAGTACACTGTTTTACATCAAAAAGAAAAAGGAGGAAATATTGAAGGCTACTCCTTTCTCTTCAAATAAAAGGCATGTCAAAAGAAGGACTTTGCAGACCAAAGCAAGTTGAATTTGATCGAATATTGCAGGAGTGGTTTGTAGCAAAACGGAATGAAGGTGTAGCAATATCTGGGCCCATGTTAATTGCTAAAGCAAAATCTCTTAAGGAACAGTTGAATATCGCAGAAGATATGAAATTCAGTGAAGGCTGACTTAAGAGCTTTAAGAGTAGACATGGTATAAGACAATTAACAATGTCAGGCGAACAATGGTCTGCTGATACACACGCAGCATCAAATTATTGTGACAAATTCAAGATGATAATTGCCGATTATGGTTTAACACCAGAGGATGTTTACAACGCTGATGAAAGTGGCATAATTGGAGGTGCTTACCTACAAAAACATTAGCCGGATCTGAGGAGCAGAAAATAAAAGGATTCAAATTAAATAAAGAAAGACTAACAGTGATGGTATGCGCTAATGCTTCTGGAACTCATAAACTTAAGCATCTTGTCATCCGCAAATCAAAGTGTCCCCAAGCATTGAAAGGAGTTTCGGCTTTGCCAGTATCCTATTATTCTTCACAAAATGGATGGATGAATCAACAGTTGTTTAAAAAAATTTTTTTTGCAAGAATTTGTGCCAGTTGTCCAGAGACGTTTTCTTGAATTACGTATCACATGCCACATCAATATGTTAAAACCTTACTTAAGTAGAAATGCTACAGCAACAACACGGCCGGTTTTTACTTTGAAAACTATTTCAGATATTGACACAAGCAAAGTCAATGAAATCAGCAAGACTGATGCTTATCCAATTCCTAGAATTGATGATTGTATAGATTCAATTGGAAAATCAAAATATGTCAGCAAATTTGACTTGATGAAAGGTTATTGGCAAGTACCTTTAACCAATGAAGCCAAACATATTTCCGCATTCGTCACACCAGATGGTTTGTACCAATACAAGGTTATGCCGTTCGGAATGAAAAATGCACCAGCGACTTTTCAAAGAATGATGCATTCCATATTACAGGATCTTGACGGATGTAAGGTTTATATCGACGATGTGATCGTTCACAGCAATACATGGGAGGAACATTTAAAAATTTTAACCCAATTTTTCAGAAAATTACAAACTAACAACCTGTGTATCAATCTCAACAAAACTGATTTCTGCCAGGCAAAAATCGAATACTTGGGGCATATTGTGGGTCAGGGACAAGTGAAACCCATCTCAGCAAAAGTGGACGCTATTAAAAAATACCCTGCCCCAACCAATAAAAAACAACTTATGAGATTTCTAGGTATGGCAGGATTTTATAGGAGATTCTGCAAAAACTTTTCCACAATAGCAAGTCCACTCACCAATCTTTTAAAAAAGGCTACAAAATATAATTGGACTGATTCCTGTCATAATGCTTTCATTAATATAAAATCAACTCTTATTGAAAGTCCAGCCTTATCAACACCGGATTTCACCAAACAATTTAAATTACAGGTTGATGCCAGTGATGTGGGTATGGGTGGAATTCTCACTCAAGAAGATGAGCATGGCTTTGAAAAAGCTATTGGTTATTTTTCAAAAAAATTCAATGTCTACCAAAAAAATTATTCCACCATTGAAAAAGAGTGCTTGGCCTTACTATCAGCTATACAGCATTTTGACTTTTACATTAATGTGACTGTGCAGCCTGTTTTAGTTCGCACTGATCACAACCCACTGACTTTCCTAAACAAAATGATTAATAAGAACCAAAGACTAACGAGATGGACTCTTCTTTTACAAGAGTACAATATTATAATCGAACATATAAAAGGTAGCGACAACATTATCGCCGATGCTCTATCTAGAGCATAACCTTGTTTCTTTTCACACACAAAAAAAACAAAACAAAACCATTAAAAAATAAAATAAATTCACACTCAAGTATTACATATCTAACACAAAAATTATACAAATTAACAAACTGTACAAATACATATTCATCTATTGTAATACTATTATCCATATTTCTCACTTACAAAAAGAAGAACGAACATTGACTAAAAACTTTCAGTACCTTGTATATTTATTGATATTGACATTTTCTTTGTTTGCTTTCACATTCATTTTTTCAGGTACCAGACCATAGCCAGCCTTGTGAAATTAAAAGTTTTGATATCTAGATATCAAAACTTTTACCTTGAAGGGGGGGAGTGTCATAGGAGAACATATTCTCTCCTATGATTGGATTAAGAAATATATAAATATTTCTTATGATATATAAATATGTTTATTGATATATTAATTAAAACATAAAGACGTTTCTAGAATGTCGTTAGTCATAAAAATAAATGATAATCGGCGCCTATAAATATAAAAAGGCGTAGAACGCCTTTTTGTTCCTTTTTTTAGTCTCTAGAAGGTTCCAGGAAGTTCCTTTTAAAACTCATATAAAAGAAACGCTATTGGTGGGTAAAGTCAGTTCGTGACATATTTTGGGATGCAAAAGAGGCAACCAACGTCCGAATTCCGGCTTCCACATAAGGCCATAAAAACAAAAACCTCACTGAAGAACTGGCTGTCTGGATTCTGGTAAAGTTTTTATTTATTCTTTGAGTTTGTTGACCGAAACACATATACATATAAAAATACACTAAACAAAACATTTCAAAACAATACATTAAGAATTATGATCTTTATGATCTAAGGGAGACAATTTATTAGGGAGTTGTTACCCTTCAAACATGGTAATCTTTTCTTTTGTTTTTTCTTGTTAATTTATTTTTAAATAAATTTCTTTTTCGTTAAATCTTTTTCTTTTGTTTTAATTTTATTACATATGGGTGCTGATAAATCCCTAGACCATACGAGCTATGATCGGCACAAATATGTAATAATGACAAAAATAAAACTAACACTGGTAGAAATAATAATAATAATAATAATAATAATAATAATAACAAAATAATAATAATAATAATAAACCAACCTCGGACAAGAACAACCATACTATAAATAAAAATACTAATAACGAACAAGATAAATGCAACTGTAGACACCGCACACTTTGCCCACTTCAAAATAAATGTCTAACCAAAAGCGTAGTTTACCAGGCCACAATATTTGCGAAAGAAAACCCGAATAACAAGAAATATTACGTAAGTATGATTTCCTTAGATTTTAAAACTCGATATTATGACCACAAAAGTACATTCAACAATAAAAAGCACTGTATGAAAACAACGCTAGCAAATAAATACTGGGAACTCAAGAAAGCGGACATTCGCCGGTAGTCGAATGGAAAATAATAAGACAAGCTACCACGTGCAGGGACCTAGACGACCCATGTAGATTATGCCTTCATGAAAAACTTGCTATCCTGTACTTTAAAGAACCCCAACATCTATTAAACTGTAGAAGAGAAATAGCAAACAACTGTGTTCACAAGATAAAATTTACTCTAGGATAGTGATACAAAATAGTTTTAAAACTAAAAAATTTTTTTTAGAAAATAAACAAATAAATAAATTAAATAAAGACGCTTTCAGGACTGCCAGCAACCATTGTAAGAAAGTAATAAAGAACGCAAGAGAGTTGTATGCTCAATCTGTTAAG
This sequence comes from Euprymna scolopes, assembly GCF_053919585.1. Taxonomy (NCBI): domain Eukaryota; kingdom Metazoa; phylum Mollusca; class Cephalopoda; order Sepiida; family Sepiolidae; genus Euprymna; species Euprymna scolopes. The sequence continues at coordinate 28,829,226 of NC_136524.1, read as the reverse complement.
TCCAAAGTAGCTGAGCAGCGGCTTGGTTCCCACCAGTTTTGGCAAATAGCAAACAGAATCCTGAACAGAAGCATGTGCTCTATCCCAACTATCATCAAAGGACCTGAGGTAATCTCGTCAACATCAGACAAAGCCAAACTCTTTGCCAAGAACTTTGCAGCTAATTCTACCCTTTGCGACCAAGGCCGCCAACCCCCAGTAAAGCAACTGGCCCTGACGGTATTCCAATTATAGTACTAAAAAAACTTCAACCAGAACTGGCGCCCATACTTACATACGTTGTCTTAAAGAGAATAGTTTCCCATCTCCCTGGAAAATTTTATCAGTATGTCCTGTATTTAAGAATTCAGGTGATCGCTCATCCTCCTCTCAGTACAGGCCAATAAGTCTCCTGTGCATCATGAGTAAGTTGCTGGAATCTGTGTTAAATACAGAAGTAATCAACCATCTCAACAAAAATAACCTTCTTAGTGACACTCAATATGGTTTCCATTCTGGTAGATCTACAGCAGATGTGCTTACAGTTATATCTCATAGGATTAGCAAATCTCTCAACGGAGGCAACCTTTCTAGGGCAATTGCTCTTGACATATCAAAGGCCTTTGATAGGGTATGGCATAAAGGTTTACTTCACAAGATCTCTAGCTATGGTATAGCTGGAAATGTCTTCTCAGTTATTAAATCATTTCTTTCTGATAGGTTCATAAGAGTAGTAGTTGAGGGGCAAAAGTCAGAAGCTCACAGTATTAATGCTGGTGTCCCTCAGGGGTTCATCCTGGGCCCAACTCTTTTCCTGATCTACATTAATGATCTTCCAAATCACATCCTTACATCATTTGTAGACATTTATGCTGACGACACTACCATTTATGGTAGCACATCTAAGACAGTAACCGACTAAGTTCTCTCTGATTCTCTCTCCTCTGTTCTTGAGAACGTAGTACAATGGGGAAAGGAGTGGCTGGTTACTTTTAATGCATCTAAAACCAAGCTTCTCTCTTTACATCATCAACGTTCTGATCCACATCTGGCATCAATTGAAATGAATGGCTCTCGTCTTCAGGAGGCCTCAAGTTTTGACAAGCTTCTTGGCTTGACAATTACTCCTGATCTTAAAATGGAATACGTACATCAAATCTGTTGCCAAGGCCGCAGGAAAAATGGTGGGATCTTTCTATCGATCCGGTAGATATCTCACGACTGATGCAATTCTCTATCTATATAAGAGCCAGGTACTTCCAAAGATGGAATACTGTTGCCACATTTGGGCAGGAGCTGCTAGAAAGGACTTGTCCTGCCTTGATACAGTTCAAAATAGACTTCATAGCCTCATAGGAGATGTCCTTTTCTCTTCCCTGCAGCCTCTATCTCACAGAAGAGATGTTGCGAGTTTGTCGCTGATGTATCGTTATTTTCATGGAAAGTGTTCGACTGAGCTTCAGTCTATGGTCCCCCCTCGCCTAACTTTCACAAGAAACACTCGTCTAGCTGAAAACACTATCAATAATTCCCCCCATTCTTTATCTGTGCCTAAACCTAAACGTAGATTCCATGAACAAAGCTTCTTTCTTAGAACTGTACGCCTGTGGAATTGTCTTCCGTTTTCCTGCTTTCCGGCTGACTACAATATGGTTGTGTTCAAGTCTAACGTAAATAAGTTCTTGATGAGCCGTTTCATATAAGTTATCAAATTTACCGAATTTTCATTACTAATGATTACTATATTGTCCAATTTCTACTGTGCACTCTTTAACCCTTATCCTTGAGTGGCCTTTTAGCCTTGATAATGTGGTGATGCCTGTGTAAAAAAAAAAGATGAATATACACAGACGATCACACATATATGCACATATATATATATGTATATATATATATATACATATATATACACATATATATATGTGCATATATGTACATATATATATATATACTAGCAATCGGTGCCCGGCGTTGCCCAGGTGTTTTGAAGTGTATGCTGAGGAAAAAAAAACGGTCAATTTTTTTTAAATTTCGACCCCTATTATGACCTCTTAACATTTATTGTTTAGGGATCAAGTAAAGTTAATAAGTTAGATCCATGTCCAAGGAATCTATATATAAAATATCATGTGTTCAGACCTTAAATTGTAGGAGGAGTTTGGTAGAGTTCTCAAAGGTCTAATTGTTGAATATTGACCACTTAATCGCCAAATTTCTGTCGAAAACCTATCACATCGATTTACCCAAATCTCAGTACCCTGTATATCAAATTTCGAATCTGTAGGCTTAAAATTGACAGAGTTTTAGCGTAGGGAAATGCACACAGACACACACAGACACTATCACCTATACATATATATAAACATAAACATCATATATATAAGGATAATAGTACGCCATATATATATAACAAAAGACCATTATTTACTGAAGTGAAAGGAAAACCCGGGGGAACTTTACCCAAAAATAAATCTATATTTATTTGTGTGTATTGATAGTCTGGTACTTATACAGTTTAGTGACGACATTAAAAAATGGAAATATTGAAAAAAAAATTTTTATTGTACGTAACTGTTATAGACTGAAGTTCTCCGAAAAAAAATTTCACTTCATTTGATCAAGTAGTTTTTTTTTTTACAGCGAAAAACAATTATTTATCACGGCTACGTCAACGTGGCCATTTTGGAAATGTTATTGCAGGCCCAGGAATTCCCCAAGGGCAGGTAACTGCCGTACATAGCAGAATACCTCCATTTTAGGCCAATCTAGCCCTTTTTTTACCTCCACCAGAATGAGATTTTTTTTTTTTTTTTTTTTTTTGCGAAGACAGATGCCATTTTTGGGGTGTTTTTTTTTTTTTTTTTTTTTTTTAATTTGTAACAGAAGTAAATAAACGAAGTTTCGAAGTTATCCATGCGTGTCCAACTGAGCATGTTTCGAAAATAATCTCGTATAAAAATTCCTCAATTCTTTGCATTCTTCAATTTCTTTGCATATTCAATAGTATTCTTATTTATAAAAAAAAAATACGCAAAAAAATTGCAGATTAAAAAAAAAAAAAAAAAACGTAAAAAAATTTCAGATGTGTTGTGCGCATCTCAATATGGCGAGAAAAAAAAAGGCTAGATTGCGAAATTTGGCCTAAAATGGAGGTATTCTGCTAGGTACATTTCCAAAATGGCCACGTTGACGTCGTCGTGATAAATAATTGTTTTTCGCTGTAAGAATTTTTTTTCGGAGAACTTCAGTCTATAACAGTTACGGACAATAAAATTTTTTTTCAATATTTCCATTTTTTAATGTCGTCACTAAACTGTATAAGTATCGATAGTCTTATCAACACCCCTTTTTTCTATTTATTTATAAAGAAAATACAACTTTATACAAATTCCCTATTAGTTTTTTTTTTCGGTTCTCTTATACGATGATCATCTTTATTTAACTATTACGTGTAATTATAATCATACAGATATTCTATATGATTTATATTTGCGTAATATTTGCGTAGAAATGAAGAAAATCAAATTTACTGTGTATTTATCGTGTTGCCATAACAACGTGACGTAGCCAAGGACGGTAGTGGACGTGAGTGTGTGTGCGTGTGTGCGCGTGTTTTCGTGCTGTATTGTTTGTAGTAGTAGTAGTACTCCTATTAGTTTTTTTTTTCGGTTCTCTTATACGATGATCATCTTTATTTAACTATTACGTGTAATTATAATCATACAGATATTCTATATGATTTATATTTGCGTAATATTTGCGTAGAAATGAAGAAAATCAAATTTACTGTGTATTTATCGTGTTGCCATAACAACGTGACGTAGCCAAGGACGGTAGTGGACGTGAGTGTGTGTGCGTGTTTTCGTGCTGTATTGTTTGTAGTAGTAGTAGTACTAATAATCTGTCCAGCGTTTGCTTTCTTGTGTTAATGGCGGACGTTGAGTCAGAGGTTGGATTGTGATGTCTGTAACTTTCGTATTTTTCTAATTTGTAAATGGCAAGTTAGAAAAAAATTAAACCCTTCCAAGATGGACAATAAATAAGACCAAAATATTTTATGGTAAAGGTAAGAGCGTAAGAACTATACTTTTTTAGGAGATGTGATTATTGGATTAACCAATCAGAAATCGTCTGTGGCACACACATCTCTGTTTTTATAGATATATAGATAGATATATATATATATAAGTATATTGTAGCTTGCTTGAAGCATTGTTGAAGAAAATTATAAGGTAAACTTAAAAGCCAAGAACGATGCGAGATTTTTTTTTATATAGAGTAAAATTAAATGAAAACAAAAGAAATAAATTTCTTTTTTTTTTTTTTTATTGTTGTTTGTTTTTTCTTTTTCACACAAATTTTAACTCTAAACAACAGTAAATTTTTTTTTTTTTTTCCTGTTGTATTCAATGGTGTTATAAATCTCAATATATTTCAGACCTATTAGTCCTTTTTCAAGAGAAGACAGCGGAAGAGTGTTCAAAAATGGAAAAGCAGCTACAAAGTTTGCCACATGATACCGCAAATATAGAACAAAAAATGACGTTAGGAGAACGTTAAAATAAATCAATTGGTGTTTAAATACTTGTTGCGTTTGTGAATCAAGGGAGATGACTATTCAAGCAAGGGTTGAAGGGAGGCAACTCTGTGAGATTTTATTAATCTTTTAATTATTTTAAAACAATAATTTTTTTTTTATCATTATTTTAATTATTGTTTTTCTTATGTTTTAAACTTATATTATAAAAGCGGAGCTCAATTCCAGTCTATTGTTTAGTGTGGGAGTATTTTTTTTAAATAATTAAAGATTCGAGAATATGAAGTTGACCTACGTTTCTTGAAGAAGCAAGAATGTTGATGTGAAAATCCGGTTCTGAATTAATGCAAGTGCGAATATGTTTATAGAACGACGAAGCAGTAGTGTTTAAATGCTCTTTAATGCAGTGGTGAAGCAACCTGGTAGTGCTTCCAATGTAAGATGCACTGCATTTAGCGCATTGTAGGTCGTAAACAACGTGGTTCTTAAAGCATAAACCTGTGTGTGATATTGGGCAATTAGAGAGTGAACAAGGGGAAGGTGTATGCGATGGATGTTTTCGGTTGAGCTGTTGTCTTAAAGTAGATCCAGTGTGGATGAGTTGAATGTTGAGTCCCTCGCTGTGGATGGCTTTTCGGATTGAAGATGAGATTTTGTCACTGAGGAAGGGTAGTTTTAGAAAACAATTGTTAGAGAAGGGTCGGGTGTTGCGTTTTTTCTTTTTAAGTGAGGATAGGATCGTATTAGGGTAGCCGTTTAGTGAGAGGGTCTGTAGGAAATTGTTAGTGTGTGTATGTTTGTCGGAGATGTTAGTGCATTTGTCTTGTATGCGTGAGATTTCGGCATGTGCGTAGTTTAGTTTGTCCTTGAGAGGTAGTGCAGATTTGAAATGTACGAAGAGGCGTTTGCTGGCGGGTTTTCTGTAAAACTCAGTGCATATGGCACCATTTTTTTTTAATACTCCCACACTAAACAATAGACTGGAATTGAGCTCCGCTTTTATAATATAAGTTTAAAACATAAGAAAAACAATAATTAAAATAATAATAATAAAAAAAAAATTATTGTTTTAAAATAATTAAAAGATTAATAAAATCTCACAGAGTTGCCTCCTTTCAACCCTTCCTTGAATAGTCATCTTCCTTGATTCACAAACTCAACAAGTATTTAAACACCAACTGATTTATTTTAACGTTCTCCTAACGTCATTTTTTGTTCTATATTTGCGGTATCACGTGGCAAACTCTGTAGCTGCTTTTCCATTTTTGAACACTCTTCCGCTGTCTTCTCTTGAAAAAGGACTAATAGGTCTTAAATATATTGAGATTTATAACACCATTGAATACAACAGGAAAAAAAAAAAAAAATTTACTGTTGTTTAGAGTTAAAATTTGTGTGAAAAAGAAAAAAACAAACAACAAAAAAAAAAAAGAAATTTATTTCTTTTGTTTTCATTTAATTTTACTCTATATATAAAAAAAAAATCTCGCATTGTTCTTGGCTTTTAATTTTACCTTATAATTTTCTTCAACAATGCTTCAAGCAAACTACAATCTACTTATATCCCTCAGTCTCAGCCAGACAGAGTTTGCATTTATGAAGAGCATCTTCAAAACTACGGAAAAACGCGCTAGAGTCAACTGCCAAATCTACTTTTTGAAAAAATGCCGTAAAAACAAAATTATTCCTAACACAATCAGGAACATAAATCTGCCAACATGTTTCCGTTTTCTACACACTTCACGACAATTCATATATGACTATTGCTTCAAAATAATCATTAAGCAACACCACCAAATTCAGTCAAGAACCTCCGGAATTCCCTCACTTCATCTACCCCTAGCGGTCATTCGCTAAACAACATCCAATCTCTGATCGACTGCGCATACCATTCCAGCTTCAACAATGAACAGAAACGTCTCATACGCAAATTTACTTGGCTTAAACAGAAAACTAATAAACCGGTCTACAACAGACACATACATAATTCACAGGATTCTTCCACCGACAAGTCCCTCAAAGATCATCTTCTCGTAACTGACCTCACTAACTCTCTTTCCACAACTGAAACGGATCTCCTTTCACTTGGCCCTAAGTTTATCACCACAATGAAACTGACGGATAAAGCTAAACTCAACATAGAAACGCAGTTCTGCAGAACTGCTTACCACCTTAAATGGCTGCACGCTTTCGCCCCGCACGATAACAATGACACCCCCCTCAACCTCTCAGGTAATCACAACACCTCTTTTCAGCTTGATCACCGTTTATACCCACCTCCTAATAATATTCCACTAGATCTAAAACTTTCAAGGTTAAAGCATAAAATCTTCAGAATACTTGAACGCGAACAACACCATATTACCCCCAATCTTACCAGGAACCAATACCTCACCCTTAAAGACAAAGGTTTAGTTTACTTACCCTCTGATAAGGGCAGAGAATTTTGCATTATATCACATGAATCTTATAACAACCTTGCTATGGAGCATCTTTCCAATACCGAGCTTTACACCCCAGCACATAATATCACTGCTGCTCGTATTGAGAACAACATTAACAAGACATGGTCTCAAATTTGTTTTAAAAGAAATCTCCCAAAACAACACAGACTAAATTTTATTACTAAATACAGCGAATTACCTACCTTTTATCACCTTATTAAAACCCACAAAAATACCACACACACACAGATCAGACCCATTGTTTCAAGCGTTAACGGCCCCCTTTATAAAATCTCTTGGTTAATATCCCGCCTACTTAAACCCCTACTCTCTACCTTCCCAGCCCATGTTAGTAGTTCCAACCAAGTAATTAACAGACTCAACGATCTACCACACCATCTACTCAAACTATACAGATACCCATTTAGCCTAGACGTCGTTTCTTTATACACCTCCATTCCTGCACATCCAGCCATCAATCTCATGGCAGACATTATAGCATCTAAAAACCCACAATGCTTCGGAATTACTCCAGGAGATCTCTTACAACTCCTCCATATTATAGTAGGCAACACTTACTTTACTTTCTTACAAAACACGTTCAAACAAGTATCTGGACTACCCATGGGCTCCAGTCTATCCGGTATTCTTGCCATTGCTTATATGGACAAACTCGAAAGACACACTCTTAGTACCTGCTACTCTTATCTCCTTTTTACTAGATATATCGATGACATTTTAATTATCACATACTCCCGCGAAGAAGCTATTAACATTTTCCACAAATTCAATAACGCCGACCCAAACTTAAAATTTACTATAGAACACACAGACTCTTCTGAATCTCTTTCTCTACTTGATTTTAAAATACATATAAAAAAAAATGGTGCCATATGCACTGAGTTTTACAGAAAACCCGCCAGCAAACGCCTCTTCGTACATTTCAAATCTGCACTACCTCTCAAGGACAAACTAAACTACGCACATGCCGAAATCTCACGCATACAAGACAAATGCACTAACATCTCCGACAAACATACACACACTAACAATTTCCTACAGACCCTCTCACTAAACGGCTACCCTAATACGATCCTATCCTCACTTAAAAAGAAAAAACGCAACACCCGACCCTTCTCTAACAATTGTTTTCTAAAACTACCCTTCCTCAGTGACAAAATCTCATCTTCAATCCGAAAAGCCATCCGCAGTGAGGGACTCAACATTCAACTCATCCACACTGGATCTACTTTAAGACAACAGCTCAACCGAAAACATCCATCGCATACACCTTCCCCTTGTTCACTCTCTAATTGCCCAATATCACACACAGGTTTATGCTTTAAGAACCACGTTGTTTACGACCTACAATGCGCTAAATGCAGTGCATCTTACATTGGAAGCACTACCAGGTTGCTTCACCACCGCATTAAAGAGCATTTAAACACTACTGCTTCGTCGTTCTATAAACATATTCGCACTTGCATTAATTCAGAACCGGATTTTCACATCAACATTCTTGCTTCTTCAAGAAACGTAGGTCAACTTCGTATTCTCGAATCTTTAATTATTTAAAAAAATACTCCCACACTAAACAATAGACTGGAATTGAGCTCCGCTTTTATAATATAAGTTTAAAACATAAGAAAAACAATAATTAAAATAATAATAAAAAAAAAAATTATTGTTTTAAAATAATTAAAAGATTAATAAAATCTCACAGAGTTGCCTCCCTTCAACCCTTGCTTAAATAGCCATCTCCCTTGATTCACAAACGCAACAAGTATTTAAACACCAATTGATTTATTTTAACGTTCTCCTAACGTCATTTTTTGTTCTATATTTGCGGTATCACGTGGCAAACCCTGTAGCTGCTTTTCCATTTTTGAACACTCTTCCGCTGTCTTCTCTTGAAAAAGGACTAATAGGTCTGAAATATATTGAGATTTATAACACCATTGAATACAACAGGAAAAAAAAAAAAAAAAATTTACTGTTGTTTAGAGTTAAAATTTGTGTGAAAAAGAAAAAACAAACAACAATAAAAAAGAAATTTATTTCTTTTGTTTTCATTTAATTTTACTCTATATAAAAAAAAAATCTCGCATTGTTCTTGGCTTTTAATTTTACCTTATATATATATATATATATATATATATATATATATATATATTTATATCATGACCATTGAGGAATCATGCTGTTTTTTTAAAACGCTTTTCTCAATTTAAAAAAAAAACAGAAAAACAACAGCAACAAAAACATTGAGATTCATGACTGGTTTGTTTTACGTTTTGCATCTGTGGATTTCTTTTCATGTTTATTATCGTGTGTATTTATTGAATTGTAACATCATCACTATCGTCATAACCATTGAGGAATTATACGTTTTTTTTTTGTTTTTTTTTTGTAAACGCTTCTCTCAATTTTAAAAATAAAAGATAAAAATAAAAATAGATAAAAATAAAAGAAATAACAAAAAAAAAAACAAAAAACAAACAAACATGTTGCATGCGTGGGATTTGTTTTATCTGTGGTGGAGAGGGCTCCAGAAAGCCATGGTGAAGGAAGCCTCTCTAGGAGAAGCAAATCTCTGATCTAAAAAACAAAGCGGAAGACCAGTACCTGCATTAAGCTGGTCTGCAGTTTGATTTGTTGCTGGCTATCTTGCTCCTGCTTGTTGCTGGATATCAACATTTTGAACCGAGAGAGAGACTAGCTGTCGTACAAAGCTAAATCTCTGGAATAACATCTTTGTACAGATACTTCCTCAGACATTTGTCAAGAAAAAAAAAAAAAAAAAGAAAAGAAAGAAAAGTCCTATTGGTGATGGCTGTCCATATAAACAGGAACAGAAGATATTATGCTAAACGACACCCACTCCAGCTCTGTTGCTGGAATGTGAAAACACTTATTGACAATGGTAAAAGACTAGAATGGAAGACTGCAATTTTGACTAAGGAATTGCAAAGATACAATATAGACATTGCTGCACTCTCTGAGACACGTTTCGCAGGTGAGGATCAACTGGTTGAGCGCGAGTCGGGCTACACGATCTTCTGGTCTGGTAGAGCTGAAAAGGAGAGGCGTGAGGCTGGTGTTGGTTTTGCAGTTAAGAACTCCTTAATTGACAAGATCGAACAGCCAGTAGCCATAAATGACCGTGCAATGACATTGAGAATGCCCCTTGCTGCTGGTCGTTATATGAATGTTCTTTCTGTCTATGCGCCGACTCTTACTTCGCCTGAAGACGATATTACTTCTTTTTATCATATGCTTAGATCTGTTATCACCGGTTTGCCAAGCGCTGAGAGTTTGGTGGTTCTTTGTGACTTCAATGCACGGGTTGGATCAGACAAGGAGATTTGGTCTCCATTGGGTCCATATGGCATTGGTAGAGTCAATTCAAATGGTATGCTGCTTCTCCATCTCTGCAGTGAACTAAATCTTGTTATCACCAACACTTTTTCCCACCAGAAACACAAGGAGACCTGGTTCCATCCCCAATCTAAACATGGCCATTTGCTTGATTACATACTGTGTAGACGTGGTGATTTTGGAAATTTTGCAAAGTTAGAGTAATGCGTGGTGCTGACTGTGGTACTGATCATTTAATGGTCAAAGCTAAACTGAGAATTACAGTTCGCAAAAAAAAGCTGTTTCAATGGTGTCAAAGTACCTAAACGTATTGATGTTTCCAAATTGAAGGATCCAGTCCTACGAAGTTCCTTGAAATCTGCTTTCAACCAAGTGGATTTCTCAGGTTGTGACTGGGAGACAGTAAGAGATACAATATACCAAAAAGGTGTTGAAGTTCTTGGATTGAAGGTTCCCAGACATAGAGATTGGTTTGCTGATAATTTCGATCAAATTAAGCCTCAAATTGATAGAAAGCAGAAAGCTTATTTGAAACTTCTCAACTCTTCACCTCTGAATGAGCCAGCGCTCGCTGCCCACTTTTCTTCTGTTCGGAGTAAGGTTCAGTGTTGTGCGCGCCAAATAAAAAACAAATGGTGGTCTAACCTCTCCAGGGAGATACAGACTGCCTACAATCATAGAGATGTCAAGACATTCTACACTTTGCTTCATCAGGCTTATGGTCCGAAATCCTCTTCAACTACACCACTCCTGGCGAAGGACGGGAAAACCTTGCTGAAAACCTCAGATGAAATTAAGCATCGATGGCATGAACACTTTCATGATCTTTTTCATAACCCATCCAATGTTGATGTTGCTGCAATAGAAAGTATCCCTCAATGTTCCTTTTGTCCGGAACTTGATGTTGAACCGACTCTTGTGGAAACAGTTGATTGCATAAAACAGATAAACTCGAACAAAGCCCCTGGGCTAGATGGCATCCCTGTTGAGCTGCTGATACATGGTGGTGTCAATGTACATTGTGTGGTCCACTCTTTGATACTGTCAGTATGGCAGGGTGACCCGGTTGCCCAAGATTCGGTAGATGCCATCTTGGTTATGTTGTACAAAGGAAAGGGTACAAGATCTGATTGTGGAAATTATCAAGGTATCTCGCTGCTGAGTGCGGTTGGAAAGGTATTTGCATGGCTCTTGCTAAACCGATTGGAAAAGTATGTATGTCCTAATATCCTTCCGGAATCCCAGTCTGGTTTTAGAGGTGGGCGAGGAACTGTGGATATGGTGTTTTCTGCTAGACAGCTCTTGGAAAAATGTATTGAATAGCGTATGCCTCTTTGCCAGGTGTTTGTGGACTTAACCAAGGCATTTGACACAGTCAACCGTGAGGCTCTCTGGAAAGTGCTGGAAAAATTTGGTTGTACACCTGCTTTTACAGACAAGTTCAAGCAACTTCATCATAGTATGAAAGGTCGCGTCAACTTCAATGGTCAGCTTTCGGAAGAATTCCTCATTCATAATGGTGTGAAGCAGGGTGATATAGCTGCACCAACATTGTTTTCGCTCTATTTGACTGCTGTGCTCTGGTATGGTTTCCACGATTGTGATATGGGTGTTTATATTAGATTCCGAACGACTGGAAAGGTGTTCAACCTCAGAAGATTCCAAGCCAAAACACTTGTTAGTGATGGACTTGTTAGGGAACTGTTGTATGCTGATGATGCTGACCTGGTAACACACTCCCCAGTAGATATGCAACTAGTGATGGATCTCTTTACAAATGCTTGTACCTGCTTCGGACTGACAGTTAGCATTAAGAAAACTAAAGTCATGTATACTCCCGCTCCCAATGATCTGTATGTGGAACCTGATATCTTCGTCTGTGGAAAGCGCCTTGAAGTCGTAAAAAATTTTGTCTACCTTGGGAGTGCCTTATCAAATGATGGCACTCTTAATGCAGAAATAAGATAGAGAATTAGCAAGGCATCTAATGCTTTTGGAAGGTTACAAGATAGAGTCTGGTCTGACGGTGATCTGACTCTGACAACTAAAATTTCAGTATATCAAGCATGTGTAGTACCATCCCTACTCTATGCATCTGAAACTTGGACCTTGTACCGGTCACATATAGAATTGCTCGAGAGGTTCCATCAGCACTGCCTTAGACACATTCTTGGTTTAAAGTGGTATAGCTTTGTCCCTGATACATATGTCTTAAAAAAGGCCAAAACAACCAGTATTGCTACCATTGTTATTAAGAACCAATTGCGTTGGGCGGGTCATCTCATCCGGTTTGAAGACTATCGTCTCCCAAAACAATTGTTCTATGGTGAGCTCTTTCTTGGAAAAAGACCCCAGCACAAGCCCAAAAAACGTTTTCGTGATAGCATCAAGGAGAGTCTGGTGAGCTTTCATATTCCTGTTGACAGTTGGGAGTCCCTAGCGTATGATTGCAAGCAGTGGAGGACACTGATATACAGGGGCGGAGAACACTATCAAGCAGCCAAAATAAACCGAGTGAAGCTTAAGAGAGCATGTAGGAAATGTCAAACCTTGCCGCCCAACCATGGAGATCTCTGGATCTCTGTAAGGTGTGTGATCGGGCTCAGTAGTCGAAGGCAGGTTTTGTTAATCACATGAAAGCCCACGATAATACAGGTTCCGCTGCTGTTAGTCTCACACAAATCAGTGAGCGTTTTCAGTGTCATGTCTGCTTGAGGGTGTGCAAGTCGCTGGCAGGGCTAAAAAGTCATTCGGGCATATGGACTTTTAGTGACTGAGGGAGTGGCTCTCGTCTGACAAGACGTTGCAATCATCATATTTATATATAAACATAATAAAACACTAGCCTAGATTTAAAACAAATCAAGAAACTAAATATCCAGGCTAAATAGAGCACACACAAAGGAACAGGTCAACCAGAGGTCAAATAGGCCTTTGTCCGATAAGTGCATGCTCATTGGCTGATAGGAAGAGCGCGGTGGATACTAGAAAGCTGATTGGCTAACTAAAATCTCAATAGAAGATGTGTATATAAAAACGACAAACAATCACAAAATTTGCGCATAAGCCTGAAGAGTCCTAGAGTGGATGAAACGCGAAATATTCAGTGTAGCTTAATCGCCATACATATTTTATAACTTACTAACTGGCTCTACCTACGTATTGAGCACTTTTGAAGTAAATACTTAAAGTTTACGCATAAACTTATACTTTCGTATATTAATTTTATGTGAGTAAATTAAGTTGTTTATATATATATATATATATATATATATAAAAATGTAATTCTTAGTTCGTTATAAGCGAATAAAACCATATTTCTACGTTACCAAATTATTTGAAATTTTCAGACAACCCATCTTTAGAGTTGAGGGATGTTTTTATGTTATTAAAATAAATTTACCTCACGAATTACTAAAATATTAAATAAAATAAATATATTTTCGTAACCGTTAGTGCAAAGCCGTTTGGTTGATAAAACTGAACTTCCGGTTCGATTCATTTCACAGCCATGAATTGACGAAACGAAGTAGATTTCATTTTCTGTTTACTCGATAATTAAAAAAAACAAAAAAAAAACATAATTCATTTTTTAATTTAAACATTTTTTCTTTATTATATCAGGCAAAGAAAAAAGTTTGTCGCTTGCTTTTTGAGTCGAAGTCGTTTTTTTTTGTTTTTGTTTCTTATTTTTCGATATAAGAAAATATGAACTTTTTTTATTATTTAATTCATTTGTTTATCTTCTAAATTTTTTAATTTGAACATTTTTTCTTTATTATATAAGGCAAAAAAAAAATTTTGTCGCTTGCTTTTTGAGTCTTTTTTGTTTTTTTTTGTTTTTCGATATAAGATTGGTTGGTAAAAGTACAGTTTTTTTTACGGATTGGTAACTTGCTTAAATAATATTTGGTGCTAATGTAAAGAGTGGTCTGCGCTATTTTTTAAATCGTATTTCCAGGTTTAATTAAAGTTTTATTAAAATACAGATTAGGTACAAAACACCCTCCTCTCCCCATGTTAAGAATGGCTTTTTAAATAATAACGTTATTATTTCAACACGGATCACTTTCTGCATGAATACTATACTTTCACCTAACAATTTAATAAACAAAACATGGTACTTAGGCAGAGAAAGTACCATAATAATATAATAATAGAATAATAACGTTATTTAGAAAGCCATTCTTAACATGGGGAGGACGTTTTGTTACTATTCTATACTTTCACCTAACAATTTAATAAACAAAAGATGGTACTTATGCAGAGAAGGTACCATGCTGAAATGACGCTATTAAGAAAGCCATTCTTAACATGGGAAATGGAGAGTGTTCTGTAACTATTTTATATTTTCACCTAACAATTTAATAAACAAAAGATAGTACTTATGCAGAGAAGGTACCGTGCTGAAATAATACCGTTATTTAGAAAGCTATTCTTAACATGGGGAGGGAGTTTTGCATCTATTCTATGCTTTCACCTTACAGCTTTTGGCCTTTGGGACAAGATCAAAGTGTAGTATCTGTTCTTCAGATGCTGCACTTCTATTTCTTGTTCTCTTTTGGTGGAGGAGAAATCCTTCACGACTGAGACAATTTTTATGTTTGTACCTTTTCTCCACGTTAAAAAACGACCCTGGTGTCTAACTCTGTCCCGTGGGGAGGCATAGTAAATAGGTACAATTTAATAAACAAAAATAGATAGTACGTATGCATAGAAAATACCGTGCTGAAATAATGTTATTTAGAAAGACATTCTTAACATGGGGATGGTATTTTGTAACAATTCTGTCCTTACATCTAACAATTTAAAAACAAAACATGGTACTTATGCAGAGAAGCTACCCCGCTGAAATAATGACATTATTTAGAAAGCCATTCTTAACATGGGGATAGGGTATTTTGTAACTATTCTGGACTTTCACCTAACAATTTAATAAACAAAAGTTAAACTTAAGCAGACAAGGAACAGTACTGAATCATTAACATTATTTAGAAAGCCATTCTTGACATGGGGGAAGGGAGGGTGTTTTGTACCTATTCTGTACTTTAACCTTACAATTGAATAAAAACATATAAAACTTTAATTAAATGCGGAAATACGATTTAAAAAAATAGCGCGGATCACTCTCTGCATTAACACAAAAAAAAAATAAAATAAATAATCCCATATTTTAAAAATGTAAATTCATTTATGTACTTACAAATTTTTTAATTTTAAATTCCTTTATTTATGTTAAGGCTTTTCACTCATGAAACATTACGTTTTAACCAACCGTTTTAATTGTTTAGTTTCTTTTCACGGCATTGTTTACATAAAAAAGTTTGTTTTAACTTTTTCTAAACTGTTTCATTTTTACGACATGCCTCAACGTATTATAAACACCCTAACATCCCCATGTTAAAAAAAAAAAAAAAAACACGCCCTTCCATAAACCTCGAAAGCCGTTCTTAATATGGGGAGGTTGGGGTGTTCATTCTGAAAACCGTTTTAACATGGGGAAGTTTATAATATGCTGGGGTGAGTCGTAAAATTAACGAAGTTGCTATCTATCATTTATTGCAAAAATTGCTTGAAAGTTATTTATTTGACAAAAAAAAAATTGGTGCAAGTGGTCCACAAGTAATCTTTTTTACCATAAGAATCTGAAAAAAATCTTTATAATGTACGTACTTATCACTGCATGAAAAGGTCATATTCCAAAAATCACGTAAATCGATCAAGTAGTTTTTTTTATTTATTTAAGAAAATCATATATTATCGGACGATTCATCGAAGAAAAAGCCAAGCACCATCTTGTTTGAGAGATAACGCAACTAACGACCCCTGGCGGAAATATGGGTCAACAAGGGCAGTACATACAAACCATCGAATATTTTATCAATCAAGTAATTTTGTTTTTTTTTAAAGAAAATCAAATTTTACGATTTTTAATAATAAATAAATTGACTTCTTTTAATAAAGAGAATGTGGAAAACACTAGTTTTTTTTTGTTCATCTGAAAACAGACTTTAATAAGCGAAGTACTTTTTTTTTTTTTGAAGAAAAAACAAATTTTACGATTTTTAGGGATAATAAATAAATAAATTTACTTCTTATAATAAAGAATGTGTCTTTTAATAAAGATAATGCGGAGGGCAGACCATCGACTATTTTTTTTTTTTTTTTTTTTAATGTCGAAAACCCTTTTTGGGTTTGTATTACTGTACACATAGATTCGAAAAAGTTGTCAAAAAACAAATATATAATAAATAAATGTTATCAAAGGCAAGATAAGTTACTTTTCTACCTAACTGGATAATTTTCTAGCGTTTTTATTTAATTTAACATGTTTATTCAGCTCGAAAAACATAGTGTTTACCGATGTATTGGAAAATTTAAAATGGCGCCCGACTCTCTTTCATACGGTAAGTTTGAGAAAAGGGGTTATAAATAAAAAAAAACTAGACAAAATACTGTTAAAAAGTCACTCAATATGTTACCGTGACATAGGCTGACATATATTCGGTGGGTTTTTAACAGTATTTTGTATATTTTTTTTATTTTTAACTTATTTTCCCAAACATACCGTGTTCAACAGAGAAGCCGGCGCCATTTTAAATTTTCCAATACATCGGTAAATACTGTATGTATTCCGAACTGTATAAACATGTTACATTGAATAAAAACACTAAAAAATTATTCAGTTAAGTAGAAAAGTAACTTATCTTGCCTTTGATAACATTTATTTGTTTTTTGACAACTTTTTCAAATCTATGTGTACAGTAATGCAAACTCAAAGACACATTCTCTTTATTAAAAGAAGTCAATTTATTTATTTATTATCCCTAGAAATCGTAAAAATTGATTTTCTTAAAAAAAATAAATAAAGTACTTGATTGATAAAATATTCGATGGTCTGCATGTACTGCCCTTGTTGACCCATATTTCCGCCAGGGGTCGTTAGTTACGTTATCTCTCAAACAACATGGCAAGTGGCTTTTTCTTCAATGAATCGTCCGATAATATTTGATTTTCTTAAATAAAAAAAAAACTACTTGATCGATTTACGTGATTTTTAGAATATGACCTTTTCATGCAGTGACAAGTACGTACATTATAAAGATTTTTTTCAGATTTTTATTGTATAAAAGATTTGTTGTGGCCCATTTATAGACTTGCACCAAAAAATTACATTTTGGTACTCCTTGGGCGTTGAGTTCCATGGCGACCAGCAGAAAAAAATAATAGTCGCTCCCTTAGTCCCCCACCCCACCCCGCACGTAACATATTTTATTTACTGACGTTGCCGTAACTAAACGATTATTTGTCACATTTACAAACATTTATTTATTTATTTATTTTGAAAAAAGTTTTACTTTTTATGAATATTAAAAGAAAAATGGGTAATCATGCAGAGAGTAATCCATGCTGAAATAATAACGTTATTATTTAAAAAGCCATTCTTAACATGGGGAGGGTGTTTTGTACCTATTCTGTACTTTAACTTTGCAATTGAATAAAAAAAAACATATCATAAAACTTTAATTAAACGTGGAAATACGATTTAAAAAATAGCGCGGATCACTCTCTGCATTAGCACCGAAAAATGTTACTAAACATTTATTAATAATTTCTCATTTTTACAAACATTTGATTTTAAATTACTTTTTAAATGACGACTTTTATCAGTTAAATTTTGTAAATACCCCCCCCCCATGGTGTTTATTCCGAAATCCGTTGTTAACATGGAGAGGCTGAGGGTGTTTATTCTGAAAGCCGTTCTTAACATTTGTGGAGGTGGACCTAATGTAAAAAAAAAAAATAAAAATAAATAAATAAATTAAAAAAAAAAAAAAAGACTAAATCATTTACTGATAACTTCTCACTTTTACAAATATTTTTTAATTTACATGCGCGGATGAACAAATTGTTGAATAGTGCAAAAACAAAATGTTTTTGTAATAAACTTCGGGATAATTTTTTCCACCTCCACAATTTTCTTTTTTAAATGACGACTTTTATTGATAAATAAATTTACTTCTCCGCAACTTTTATTGATATATAAATCTACTTCTCTGCCACGGGCACTGACCCCTCCTTTTTTTTTAATAGTATTTTCGGGTGGGTATGCTGACAACAAATATCAGTTAAATTTTACAAATAGCCCCCCCCCCCCCTCCAAAAGTGGTGTTTATCCCGGAAGCTGTTCTTAAGATGAGGAGGTTGGGGGTAATTATAAGGTGGACCTAATCTAAAAAAAAAAAAAAATAAATAAAAAAAATAAAAATAAAACAAGTTTTTTATGCGCACATAAGCAACTATTTTTTTTATTAATTTATGTTTTTACTTTTTTTTATTTAAAAATTAGTAAATTTCAATGAATAGAATAATAAATCATTTATCATTAATATGTGTTTTTGGTTTTGTGTTGAATGAAACTTTTTTTTTTTTTTCATTACAATAATAATGAACCAATTTAAATCTTCCGGCATGCGTTTAAGGGTTACGAAATTATCAATAAATCATTTAGTTACTAAGCCAACGTCAGTAAATAAAAAAATGTTACGTGCGCATGCATTAGCCTTGACTGGGGGTGGGGGGGCTAAGGGAGCGACCATTAAATAATTATACTTGTCGCCATGGAACTTAACGCCCAAGGAGTACCTAAAGTGGCACTTATGCACTTATGTTATCGTGCTATTTTTAAAAATAGTATTTTCATGTTAAATTCAAATTTTACAATATCTTTTTCTTTTTTTAATTTAAGTGAAAGTACAGATAACCCGGTCGATTTCTAATGTGAGGAAAATCTCGCCCCCCCCCCAAAAAAAAAGGGGTACTCTGGGTAATAACAAAACATTAAAATTGCCTCAGTCTCAAAAAAATTTCTTCTCTACTGAACGAGGAAAAAAATGGTGAAGTGTAGTTCACCTTCTGTTTCTCTCCCCTCTCTCTTCCTCTCTTAATATCGCTCTCTATCCATCTCTCCCTTTCCCTCTCTCAATCTATCTTTCTCTCTATATCACCCTCTCCATCTCTCTTTGAGCCCCTTTCTCTCTCTAACTCCCTCTATCTCTCTCCTTTCCTCTGTCTCATTCCTCTGTTTATAACTCTCCCCCTCTCTCTGTTCATCTATCAATCCCTTTATCTCTCTATCTCCTTCTCTTTCTCTATTTTCCTCTCACTTTCTCTTTTCTATCTATATATCTTCCTCTCTGTCTGTCCATCTCTAATCCCTCATCCTATTTTAGTCTCCTAAATTAATTACAGTGAATAAGGCATTGTCAAAACATGGATAAATCCTATTTTAGTCACCTAATTTACTGACTGTGAGAATAGAAGTTATTTGGAAATTACTGCTACCTTGAACAGCACCAGAAGTAACTGGTAAAACCTTTCTAATTAAATTGATTTTGGCAACCAGTTGGTAACAAAATGACATAGCCTTAGCCCTTGCTGTATGAGGAATACCTGCGACCTTGCTGCCAAGTAGAAGAATTATTTATTCTACTTTAAAACATTCAATTTTTCAAAAATCTCATGTTTGACATCTCCAAAACATCCAATATGGGGAA
The DNA here is from genome assembly GCF_053919585.1 of Euprymna scolopes. NCBI lineage: Eukaryota > Metazoa > Mollusca > Cephalopoda > Sepiida > Sepiolidae > Euprymna > Euprymna scolopes. The sequence goes on along the minus strand of NC_136524.1, from coordinate 28,809,331 downwards.
AAATATTGCAAAAATGCAAACTTATTGTTTAGGATGAATGCACAATGGTACGCAAAAAATCACTTGAGGCTCTTGGTCGATCCTTGCAAGATTTGCATGGCAATGTCAGACCATTTGGGAATGCAGTAATATTGCTTGCAGGAGATTTCAGACAAATGTTACCTGTTATTCTTCAATCAACACCAGCAGATGAAATAAATGCTTGCCTCAAATACTCTACTTTTTTGCTCCATGTGAAGACATTAAACCTAACTCAAAATATGCATATTCAGTTGCAGACTGTTCGATCCGCACAAAAACTTTTGCATCACTTGTGGGAAATTGGGTATGAAAAAGTGCCAGCTGATCAGAGTTAAGGGCAAAATTCTTTGACTTTTAACTTCTGTAATTTTATTTCATCAAAAGAATAGTTAGTTTAAAGATTTTTGCAGATATTCAAATTATAAGAATTCCATTTGACTGAGTGAATGAGCTATTCTTGCAGGTCAATACAAAGATGCCCATGAACTTAACGTTATTATTCAATGTAAAATTCCAAGTGAGGTAGTCAAATCCATCGACACTGTTGTGAAAGCAGATAAAGTGGTTAATTATCCAACAGCTACATTTGCCAGGGATGCCACCGCATGTATTGCAACTGAAATTTGGTGTACTAATTATCATGTTGTGAAATATAAACCAATCCAACCTTTGCAATGGCACATAGCTTGCAGTAAAAAAAAATTAACAAACAATATCATAGAAACAACAGGACCTTTCACAGATGAATATATCTTCATTCCATGCATTCCTATGATTCCACCGGATACATCATTACACTTTAGGAAATTGCACTTTCTGATTTTATTGTCATTTGCAATAACCATCAACAAAACACAGGGAACAATCTTTACAATTGTGGGCCTTACAGTTACACACTGACTGTTTTTTACATGGACAATTTATGTTACGTATTCAAGAGTCACCAAACCAGAAAATCTCTATATCAGCTAAGAAAATGGAACAACAAAAACTGTGTACCCATGCAAAATGGAAAATTAAACCTATAAGAAACATGCTTTTTCTCATTTTGAAACTTTTTCTATTGCGCCAATTTGAGCCACAGCAAAGCGTGGCAGGGTACAGCTAGTATATATATATATATATATATATATCTTTCCAAGGGAAATAAGGTAAAAAAAAACAATAAGAGTGCTCGATATGTTAATAGAGCGGTATATAATTTTTTAATTTTTTATTGAGCCCATAATAAATTTGCATTACTGTTTCCATTGGATTTTCACCCCAGGAGATGAGGAAGAGTACCAATTTCATCGGAATTTATAGGTGGACTGAAGTTTAAACTTACAGAAATGGATAGAAAGTTATTGGGGGGGTATTAAATAGAGAGGGAGGTCGTGTGGTAGTGTGAGGAGGTTTTATAGTTGAATTTCAGTTGTGAAAAAACGCTACAGAGCGTCTATTAGATATGTTTGAAAAAGGAAGAAAAGGAGACGTTAAAGTTTGAAAAGTACTTAGGAGGAGTAGAGGTTTTTGCGTCATGGTATCTGTTGTTGTGTAAGAGGGAGTGGGAGTAGGTAATCAGTAGCCACCATAGCAGTTGGTAAATATTGTCACCATGGCAACATATTTTTTATGAGGACGCCGGATTTTAGGGTGATCTTTTGGAGGCGTTATTGATTTCTGCATAAATTAAATCATATAATTATATAATTCGAGAGGGATGCGGAAGTTGGGGGGGGGGGGTAGGAAGGGGGGGTTAGACATATACCTGGGGGGGGGAGAAGAGGAGGGGGGGGGAGAAGAGGAGGGGGGGGAATACATTTAATGCGGTATTTACGTTTTGTAGACGTTGTTGTTAAGGATAATATATGTTGAGAAAAGAAAGAGAAAAAAAAGAGAGAAAAAGGAGAAAAAAAAAGAGCAGGGGGGGCACGGTTCGGATAATATAGGTAGGCGGATTAAAGTTGATTATTGATGATAGTAAGAAGATGGAAAGTAGGAAGGGGGGGGGGGAGTTTCGACATAGACCTGGGGGGGGGGGAGTGCAATTAATGCGGTATTTACATTTTATAGATGTTGTTATTAAGGATAATATATGTTGAGAAAAGAAAAAAGAGAAGGGGGGGGCAGGTTCGGATAATATAGATAGGTAGGCGGATTGAGAATGATTATTGATGATAGTAAAGATGGGAAGAGTAGAATTATTGGTTAAAGAGTTGGATAATATTAATTGGTGAGGTTATTAGTGGTGAGGATAGATAATTAAATAGAAAAGTAGTAGGTAAAGGTTATTGGTTGTATCCAAGAGGTAGTGGGTAGGGTATTTCGGTTATGCTAGTTTTTATATTTGGAATGGAGTAAAATTACTAAGAAGATATTGTTTGTAGTGTTTGCAATTTATTGATGTTTCGTATTTAAAAAAAATTAAAAAATTATATACCGCTCTATTAACATATCGAGCACTCTTATTGTTCTTTTTTTTTTTTACCTTATTTCCCTTGAAAAGAAATATATGCTCCTTCACGGTTGAGCACTCTCCATAAAAAACTTGGATTATACCTTTACAAGAAATGGAAAAGGTTAATTTCAACCTATCCCTCAAAAACATCCCCACAACACTAAAAAATGACTACCTTCTCAACCTAATAAGAAGACAACCTTCTCGAACTAATGCAAAATGAACGAACATAGAAGAAACGCTAGACGAGCGTTTAAGACTCAGAATTTCATATTTAAAAAATATTGTTTTAAAACCGACGCTAATAGATTATGATTATGGAAGAAAGAAAGGAAGAAAGTGTGTGTGTGTGTGTGCGTGTGTGCACTACTGAAAAATTTAGGATCCTTCAGGCTATCAATAACCCATCCATAGCCTGTATGAATATTAAAAACGAAATTTTCAGACAATGTCCCCACAAAAGAAAATTCCTCCTCACCAAATGGCCTAACAACAGCATAACTTAACCGATTCAGACCCCATTTACACAAAGACTCCTAATTCACACATAGACACCTAAATACCACATTCACCTCTCACTCTAAACCTCAAACCATCTCTCTTCTAATCATACCTCAACATTCCTCGTCACCTTACCTCCTTACTATCACACACCCTATTTACACAAAGACACCCTATTCACGCATAGACACCTAAATTCCACATTCACCTCTCATTCTAAACTCCAAACCAACTCTCTTCTACTCATATCTCAACCTTTTTCACCACCTAATATCCTTAACTTTACCATATAAACCCCCACCCAATAATAAGGATAACCTTTATAGAGAAACTATCCCCCTTCCCCCCCACCCCACCCACAACCTTCGCATCTGATAGTTGTTAAGTCTTTTAATATTGATTAATTTCCTTTAATTATTTTAATTATCTTAAATTTCTCCATTCACTATTATTTTCTCATAATTAAAATATTAATAATTTAAAAAAAAAATAATAATTCTTTTAAAGTTCTTATTTTTTATTTATTTATTAAATTTATCTTTATCCTTATTTTATTTAATTTAATTAATTTAAATAATTTAAAAATTTTTTAAAAAATCATATTAATATATTCATGCCTTTCTCATTATTTATTACCGTTAATTGTCCTACTTTTATTTATTGATATGGCTTTAACAGGATCTTTATATTTTTTAGAGAGTTTTCCATAGCACCCCCTTCCCCGCTATGCATGCACACACACACACACACACACACACACACACACACACACACACACACACACACACACACACACACACACACACACACTTTCTTCCTTTCTTTCTTCCATAATCATAATGTATTAGCGTCGGTTTTAAAACGATATTTTTTAAATATGAAATTCTGAGTCTTAAACGCTCATCTAGCGTTTCTTCTATGTTCGTTCATTTTGCATTAGTTCCAGATTTTTCTTTGTCGCCGAAGAGATTATACCGATTTTCCACAGTATATTATTACTGTTTTCGGTGTATCGAAACCAATGGTACGACCTTGAAATATGTATATATAGTGTCATAATAAATATTGTATCTTCAGCTCTCACATCTACGATCGAGCACTTTATTGATTTTTTCATCACCCCTGGACACGCTATACAGCCCCCGCTATTCCGATTCCTGTATCATTTCGACATTGATCGATTACGCGGTTGAGCACTCTTGAAAATAAATCTTGTACTATATGTACTACTGAGAGGAACAATTGGAAAATGAACAAACAATAACTCAGATACTCTCCAAAGGACATTCCGACGCCCAGCAACACATTTTATCTGAAATGTCTCATCAATAAAATGGAAGATGTAGTGAAACGTATGAGGTGGAAACATCATCTTTCTAATTCTACAGAAGACCCACATCTAAATGACCATTATGGTCTAAAATCCTCCAAATATCCGGATAAAGCCCCTGAAATGGACACCTTTGAAAAAGACTTACTGGATTTAATTCCTAAAATCCGTTTCATGCGAAATAACACTGCCTTCCAAAAAATCTTAGCCGCTGACATAAAAAATCTTAAATCAAATGAACACACTCTCACATTTGCAGATAAAACCAGAAATATCTATAAAATCCATACTAACAAATACAAGGATCTTGCTTTAAAAAACATCACAAAGCAATATCAAATCGCATCAAGCCGTACCTTATCAAATATTAACCAAGAAGCCTCAAACATTGCAGCTAAACTAAAAATTGACTACAGAGCAAATCAGCTAGCTCGAAAAACAGCCTTCATTACTTTGAAAGACCACAAACCTCATTTTCAAGACAGACCTACTTGCAGACTGATTAACCCTGCTAAAAGTGAAATAGGTCTAGCGAGTAAATATATCGTCAAGAAAATTAACAAATGTATAAAAAACAATTGCAACCTAAAACTTTGGACTAATACCCAAGAATCCATCCAATGGTTCAAAGCCATTCCCAATAAAGAACAATGCAAGTTTACTCAATTTGACATTACTGACTTTTATCCATCCATTAGCAGGGAAATCCTCGACAGCTCCCTAACCTTTGCCAAATCCTTCATGGAGATCAGTGATTTGGAACTCCAAACTATCCTCCACGCAAGAAATTCACTCTTTTTCTTTGACAACAAAACGTGGGTTAAAAATCTAATCCTGAGGACCCCTTTGATGTTCCAATGGGTGCCTTTGATAGTGCGGATATTTGTGATCTGGTAGGTCTTTTTATTCTCCACTCTCTACAGAACAAGTTCCCCAACCATGAATTTGGCCTATACCGAGATGATGGTTTATGTCTTTCACGCAACTGCAATGGTCAAAATCTAGACAGGTTCAGAAAACAATTGACCACATTCCTTAAAGAACTTGGGTTTAATATCACCATTGACACTAACCTTACTAGTGTGGATTTCTTAGATGTTACATTGGACCTGCCCAGCAACTCTACCAGAGCCTACCACAAGCCTACTGAACAGCTTAAGTACATTAATACACAATCATGCCATCCACCTCGCATTTTCAAGAACCTTGTCCCCAGCATCAGCAGAAGAATCTCCAACCTTTCATCCAGCAGAGAGATTTTCCAACAAGCTGTGCCATATTATAACAGAGCGCTCCGAGAAAGTGGATACCAGGAAGATATTTCATATATGCCCAATCCACCCACCAGACAGCGCAGACCCAACAGATCCAGGAACATAATTTGGTTCCCCCCCTCCGTTCTCCCTCCACCTCAGGTATAATATAGGTAGACAATTCCTTCTTCTAATAGATAAGCATTTTCCACCCACAAACAAACTCCATAAAATCTTTAATAGAAACACTATCAAAACTAGCTATTCCTGCTCTCCCTCAGTCGGCTCTATCCTGACATCTAAACCCCCAATCACTATTAACCCCCCTAACCCTCGCTGCTCATGCAGGGGAGGAGATACCTGTCCTCTGGGGGGAGGCTGCACAATCAAATCTATCGTTTACCAGTCCAAAGTCATTCCTGAAAATAACCCAGGTAAAGAAGAAATCTACATTGGAATGACTCAGGGTACTTTCAAGCAGAGGCTGTATGTACAAAACTCCACTTTCAAATATCCCCAAAAGAAATTTGACACATCCTTTAGCCACCAAGATTTGGTCGCTTAAAGAATCTAATACTCCATATAAAATAAAATGGTCGATCATGGATATTAAAAAATCTTACGACCCAACCTCCAAGACCTGCTCACTTTGCACTACTGAAAAATTTAGGATCCTTCAGGCTATCAATAACCCATCCATAGCCTGTATGAATATTAAAAACGAAATCTTCAGACAATGTCCCCACAAAAGAAAATTCCTCCTCGCCAAATGGCCTAACAACAGCATAAGTTAACCGATTCAGACCCCATTTACACAAAGACTCCTAATTCACACATAGACACCTAAATACCACATTCACCTCTCACTCTAAACCTCAAACCATCTCTCTTCTAATCATACCTCAACATTCCTCGCCACCTTACCTCCTTACTATCACACACCCTATTTACACAAAGACACCCTATTCACGCATAGACACCTAAATTCCACATTCACCTCTCATTCTAAACTCCAAACCAACTCTCTTCTACTCATATCTCAACCTTTTTCACCACCTAATATCCTTAACTTTACCATATAAACCCCCACCCAATAATAAGGATAACCTTTATAGAGAAACTATCCCCCTTCCCCCCCACCCCACCCACAACCTTCGCATCTGATAGTTGTTAAGTCTTTTAATATTGATTAATTTCCTTTAATTATTTTAATTATCTTAAATTTCTCCATTCACTATTATTTTCTCATAATTAAAATATTAATAATTTAAAAAAAAAATAATAATTCTTTTAAAGTTCTTATTTTTTATTTATTTATTAAATTTATCTTTATCCTTATTTTATTTAATTTAATTAATTTAAATAATTTAAAAATTTTTTAAAAAATCATATTAATATATTCATGCCTTTCTCATTATTTATTACCGTTAATTGTCCTACTTTTATTTATTGATATGGCTTTAACAGGACCTTTATATTTTTTAGAGAGTTTTCCATAGCACCCCCTTCCCCGCTATGCATGCATACACACACACACACACACACGCACAAACACACACACTTTCTTCCTTTCATAATCATAATGTATTAGCGTCGGTTTTAAAACGATATTTTTTTAAATATGAAATTCTGAGTTTTAAACGCTCGTCTAGCGTTCCTTCTATGTTCATTCATTTTGCATTAGTTCCAGATTTTTCTTTGTCGCCGAAGAGATTATACCGATTTTCCACAGTATATTATTACTGTTTTCGGTGTATCGAAACCAATAGTACGACCTTGAAATATGTATATATAGTGTCATAATAAATATAATAAATATTATATATATATATATATATATATATATATATATATATATATATATATATAAAAATGTAAATGTTGGTTCGTTCGGAATTAATTGTCTAAAAAACTACTGGACGGATGGCTTCCACGTTTTGGTATAATATGTTTACTATATCCATGTGTGTTTTTATATATTTCTTTTTTATTATAACATTATACTTAATTTTTCTATGATAAATAGGTAGATTTCTTTGTATCGAGAGGCCATTTTTTTTTATTTAGGGACAATTATTTATTACCGCTTCCTGTCACGTGACCAGTGTTACAATTTAGCGGTTTTCCTGCTAGATCTGGAGATTTCGGTTACAATCTAGCGGGAAATTCTAGAAAATCTGGAGGTATTTGGCACCCACACACCCGCATTAGAAAAGCGCTTGAAAATATTCAATGTAAGTAAAAAAAAGTAGCATTTATTGCCTTTGGTAACAATTATTTATTGATTATTTGTTTTGTTTTTCACCTTTTTTTCGACTAACCATTCTTAAATCTCACTATAAAATCGATTTTTCCAAGTACATTTTAGTTGGGGGGGGGGGGGGGGATTCCAACCTCCGAAGTTTGGGTTTGTATTACTGTACACATAGATTCGAAAAAGTTGTCAAAAAACAAATACATAACAAATAAATGTTATCAATGGCAAGATAAGTTACTTTTCTGCCAAACTGGATATTTAAATTAACCACACGTGGTCTCAAAATGAATGACGACGCTCAAAGTGTATACATATTTTGACTCCTCCCTTTACTTAAAAATTCACCAAAAATCAGGAAATTAACGAATTTTAATGAAAATTGCAGTATTTTTTAAATAATGATCGCAGAATATAATGAACTAATTATTTTTACTTAACTCTTAGTGAAAATGTTTTATTTTGTTTAAACAAAAAATACCTTTACTAAAGTTATGGTTTTCAGTAGTAAATAAAAAACGCAAGAATTTATTTTTGCTTTTTTTAAAGCATCGTAATTTGTAACAATAAAAAATAATTTTTACAGTAACATTACGAAAAAAGCCCTAAAGTCCGTATTAATGTATTCGATATAACTCGAAGAAAAATGAATTATCGGATACTATTCAGGAAATTAAAGATTCAATTAGATTCCTATTTCAGTCACCTAAATTATTTAAGGTGAAATGAGTTTAGGAATTTATAGCCAAACCTAAATATTTTTTTTTTGGTAAATATCCAGATACGCTACTACAGAACACCGACCACTTTAATTTGTTTGGGGGGGGGGGGAACAAATATATAACAAATAAATGTTATCAAAGGCAAGATAAGTTACTTTTCTGCCAAACTGGATATATTTTTCGTGTTTTTATTCAATGTAACATATTTATTCAGCTCGAAAAACATACAGTGTTTACCGATGTATTTGAAAATTTAAGATGGCGTCTGTGCCAGTTGGCACAGTTTAATATTCAAATTTAAAATCATTAAATACAATTTAGGCACGCAGTCCAATTGATTGTTTCGGCGCGTTAAAAAAATGAAAAATGACACCCACGCAAATTCCGGCGTGACCTTTATATACCAAAGGTGCGGACGTAGTTGAAAGCACCCCATGTGATGTCTTCCGTCCAATGGAATTCCTCCTAGGACATATTTTAAAACTGATTTTCTAGAGCTCGTTTGGAGCCGATCAAATCATATATAAACATACACAAACACAAAATCTCTCTCTTTAGTCTCTTAGCCTTTCGAGCATTCTTTCGTCTCTTTAAACTCTTCCGACTCATTCAACGCTTTCTCATTAGGACTTGCCACGCGTGCAAACATCAATTATTTCATTTCCACTGCTACGCGCATTAATACTCTCTTTTAACAGACGAACATTAATATTGTCTCTGTTACATATTTGAACATTCAAAGAACACAAAAAAAAAAAAAAAAAGAGACTCTCCATCTTTCATATGAACAAAACAAAAAAAAGAACTCTGAAATATTGAGAACTATGTTTTGCTTGTTATTGTTTGTTATTACTATTCCGGAAATAAACCTCCGTTTGTGTTGCACATAAGATTTCTTATTTTCATTTTTATTATTTGTGGAGGAAGTCAGTTCCCAAAAAAAGGCCAGGCGACCCCCACAAGTTGGTGACTCGACGCAGAAATCATATGCACAACGGAATCTTATAAGCTATTAAACAACCATGACTCAGCATCAAAAGCGACAATTTTTTTTTTACCACAGTTTCAAGCTCCGCGTCCTCGGAAAAAGTCAGTGGACAGTTTAAAGGCTTTGAAATCACTTTTGAGCGAAGAAAACAAACATGGAACCTTCCTGTGTCGAAAAACCTCTGGCAACGTTAACGGTAAATATACCAGCATTTAATCCTACCAACATAAAGACCTGGTTTATCCAAATCCAGGCCCTTTTCGACGCAAAGCGGATAACGTCTCAACAAACCAAATACTGTTACTTGGTGGAAAAACTTCCGGCAGACGTCGTCGAAGAGGTGGCGGATTTATTGGAGAATGTGCCAGAAGACACCCATATGACGAACTTAAGGAGGCCATCTTACGACGGACAGGCTTTTCAAACGAAACAAGGTTACGCGATCTTTTCACCCAAGTAGAATTGGGAGATCGCACTCCGTCACAACTTTTGCGATACATGCGTACATTGCTAGGGGACAACAAAATGTCCGAAAAGATAATGAGAAGTCTGTGGCTGGATAAACTTCCAGACACAACAGTACAAATTCTAGCACCCACAACGGAAGAGACAAATATTGAAAAACTCGCCGATATGGCAGATCGAATCCATGAAAATCTGAGGCACCGCAAAGTAAACCCAGCACAAGCACAGCAGAAACAGACGTGCGACGACGATATATCGGGACTAAAAATGACGGTCGAAAATCTCACTTGACAAGTGCAGGAATTAATGCAAATAAACCATCATTACTCATTTAATAAACGATCGAACTACCGAAAACGAAGTCTTAGTAGAGGTCGAAGCAACACACGGGAACGAGCGAACGAAATCTGTTTTTACCACAAAAAATTCGCCACACAAGCTCGGCGTTGCACTTATCCTTGTTCTTTTAAAAACAAGAATCAGGGAAACGATTATTCCGGCCAGTAGAGACGACGACTGTCGCTGGATTTTCCACTAAAGGTCGTCTATTTTATATTCATGACAATAATCACGGATATAACTTCTTAATAGACACTGGAGCTGAAATCAGCGTGATACCACCTCTACGTAAACAAAAAGCTATTCCACAGCCTTACCACCCCCAAGCAGCTAATGGCACACAAATACCGATACGGTGAAAAATATTTAGACGTCAATCTCGGCTTGCGCCGCACATTTCCGTGGATTTTTACCATAGCCAACGTGATGACACCAATATTAGGAGCAGATTTCCTAGCACGGTTTAATCTATCGGTAGACATGACTAGTCGCACACTGACTGATAACCAAACAAAAATCGTAATTAAAGGTATCACCACAAGATACCAGTCTACTGGGATTAGTTCTGCCTTACCTGAAGAGACGTACATTCGTCGGCTGTTTCAAAAATACCCACAACTTACTCAGCCATTCAAAGTCACGGATAATATTAAACATAATGCAAAGCATTCTATTAAAACGAATAGACAACCCGTCTACGCCACCCCCAGACGTCTGAAGCCAGATAAGTACAAGATCGCAAAAGACGAATTTCAATGCATGTTGCAACAGGGAATTATCCAACCTTCCAAAAGTGCGTGGTCATCTCCTCTACACATGGTACAGAAAGCAGACGCGACAACATGGCATCCATGCGGCGATTTCAGGAGATTAAATGCACAAACTGTACCGGATAGATACCCTATCCCACACATTCACGATTTTGCAATCGGACTGCAAAATGCCACGGTATTTTCCAAACTGGATTTAGTAAAAGCGTATTACCAAATACCGGTGGCGGATGAAGATATCCACAAAACAGCACTGACCACACCATTTGGACTTTACGAATTCGTCAGAATGCCATTCGGACTTAGGAACGCTTGTCAAACCTTCCAAAGGTTAATAGACGAGGTTTTTAGGGACCTTCCATTCGTATTCGCTTACGTGGACGATGTCCTAATTGCTAGTAGAAACCTCGACGAACATAAACAACACTTGGAACAAGTTTTCCAAAAACTGTCCCATTACGGTTTAAAAATAAACTTGGACAAATGTATTTTCAGTCAGCAAGAAGTAAATTTCCTTGGACATTCAATTGATAAGGATGGTATATCACCATTACCCGAAAAAGTAAGCGCCATTACAGATTTTCCACAACCTATGTCTGTTAGACAAGTTCGTCGCTTCATAGGTATAATTAATTATTACAGACGATTTTTACCCAACTGTTCCACAATCCTTGCACCGTTAACGTCATTATTGAAGAACAAAACGAAAAACCAACAATTAAAACTGGAAGGATCAGCTTTAAAAGCTTTCCATCAAGCTAAAACTGCCTTAGTCAATTTCACAAAATTGAATTATATTAAGGACAGCGAAGAATCGAAGCTTACACTTACAACAGACGCGTCAGACATAGCTGTAGGAGCAGTTATACATCAACTGACAGGGGATACAATGACCCCTATATCGTTTTTCTCAGCCAAACTGAGCAAGACACAGACAAAGTACAGTACCTTTTCAAGGGAGCTATTAGCAATTTATTTGTCAATTAAACATTTTAGACATCTGTTAGAAGGAAGAAACTTCTGTATTTACACTGACCATAAACCGTTAACATATGCACTGCATACGCATGTAGATAAATATGGTCCAAGAGAAGTCAGACACCTTGATTATATTGCCCAATATTCCACAGACATCAGATACGTCAAGGGGCAAGAAAACATCGTGGCGGACGCATTATCACGAGCTGCAATAACTTCACTAAATTCCAGTTCGTTAACTATGGAATTAATTGCACAAGAACAAAAGACGGACAAGACACTCACGGACGTACAACAGAAAACGTCTTTTGCAACTGAAGGAAATGCCCGTACCTTTTAGTGTAACAACACTTTATTGTGATACAGCAAAAGAACAACCGCGTCCATACATACCGCCAAGCATCAGACGACATGTTTTTCTACATTTTCACAATATGTCGCATCCAGGCAAACATGCCACCGTAAAAATAATAACAGACCGCTTTGTTTGGCCGAATATGAATGCAGATATTCGAAATTGGACCAAGACGTGTGTATCCTGTCAGAAAAATAAAATACACAGGCACACGAAGTCACCGCTGGGCACTTTCAGTGCGCCTGATGCCAGGTTCACCAATATCCATGTTGACCTGGTGGGGCCATTACCGCCCTCAAAAGGACACACCCACATTCTCACCATAGTCGATAGGTTCAGCAGATGGCCAACAGCCATACCTGTGAAAGACACATCGGCGGCGACAGTAGCTGGAACAATACTAAAAGACTGGATAGCGATTTTTGGAGTACCGTCAATACTCACAACGGACAGAGGTTCGCAATTTCAATCGAAACTCTTCGCAGAGTTCAACCAATTGTTGGGAACAACCCACATAAAGACTACTGCTTATCACCCTTGCTCAAACGGCCTCGTCGAACGCTTTCACAGACAGCTAAAAACTTCTTTGGCTATGAGTCTTAACAACGCGGACTGGTCAGATAATTTACCATTAATCCTATTAATGATCCGAAACACAATAAAAGAAGACTTACAAAGCACACCAGCGGAGCTAGTTTTTGGATCCATAGTCACACTACCTGGACAGTATTTTAATGCATACACAGATATTTCACCCACGGCTACATTTGTGACAGAATTAAAGAACAAAATGTCTTCTCTCAAATTTACCCCAACCAGGAGGGCTGACAAACAAACATATATACAGAACGACCTTCACACATGCAAATTTGTGTTTATAAAGAATGATACGGTCAAAAAGCCATTTTGTCCAAATTACACTGGACCATACCAAGTTTTGGACAGAAGTGAAAAATATTTTACTGTCCAACGGAAAGACAGGAAAGACAACATCGCGATCGACCGAATTAAACCAGCATACATTGAGGAATACCCACAGACAATTTCCCCACCAGAACAAATTCCCTTAGAACATGGGAGTCCAGCAGAAAATGACGAGAACACCAAACCCACGACAAAAACGGGTAGGAAAGTCCACTGGCTGAAACATTTCAAGGAATACATTACATATTGAATAAAAAACCTTTTTTTTTTCCAATCTGGGGGGAGTATTTGTGCCAGTTGGCACAGTTTAATATTCAAATTTAAAATCGTTAAATACAATTTAGGTGCGCAGTGCAATTGATTGTTTCGGCGCGTTAAAAAAAATGAAAAATGACACCCACGCAAATTCCGGCGTGACCTTTATATACCAAAGGTGCGGACGTAGTTGAAAGCACCCCATGTGATGTCTTCCGTCCAATGGAATTCCTCCTAGGACATATTTTAAAACTGATTTTCTAGAGCTCGTTTGGAGCCGATCAAATCATATATAAACATGCACAAACACAAAATCTCTCTCTTTAGTCTCTTAGCCTTTCGAGCATTCTTTCGTCTCTAAACTCTTCCGACTCATTCAACGCTTTCTCATTAGGACTTGCCACGCGTGCAAACATCAATTATTTCATTTCCACTGCTACGCGCATTAATACTCTCTTTTAACAGACGAACATTAATATTGTCTCTGTTACATATTTGAACATTCAAAGAACACACAAAAAAAAAAAGAAACTCTCCATCTTTCATATGAACAAAATAAAAAAAAGAACTCTGAAATATTGAGAACTATGTTTTGCTTGTTATTGTTTGTTATTACTATTCCGGAAATAAACCTCCGTTTGTGTTGCACATAAGAATTCTTATTTTCATTTTTATTATTTGTGGAGGAAGTCAGTTCCCAAAAAAAGGCCAGGCGACCACCACACGTCTCACACCCTCTTTAACACCTTAAGTTTGGAAAAAGGTGTTATAAATAAAAAACTATACAAAATACTATTAAAAACCCGACGCATATATGTCAACCTATGTCACAGTAACATGTATTGAGCGAGTTTTTAACAGTATTTTATCCGGTTTTTTATTTATAACATCTTTTCCCAAACTTACCATGTTAAAGAGAGAATCAAACTCCATCTTGAATGTTCCAATACATCGGTAAACACTGTATGGTTTTTGAGCTGAATAAAAATGATACATTGAATAAAAACACGAAAAATATATCCAGTTTGGTAGAAAAGTAACTTATCTTGCCTTTGATAACATTTATTTGTTATATATTTGTTTTTTGACAACTTCTTCGAATCTATGTGTGCAGTAATACAAACCCAACATTCAGCTCGAAAAACATACAATGTTTACCGATGACTTGGAAAATTCAAGATGACGTCTGATTCTCTCTTTAACACGGTAAGTTTGGGAAAAGGTGTTATAAATAAAAAACTATACAAAATACTATTAAAAACCCGCCGAATATATGTCAACCTATGTCACGGTAACATATATTGAGCGAGTTTTTAACAGTATTTTATCTGGGTTTTTATCTATAACACCTTTTCCCAAACTTACCGTGTTAAAGAGAGAATCAGACGCCATCTTGAATTTTCCAATACATCGGTAAACACTGTATGTTTTTCGAGCTGAATAAACATGTTACATTGAATAAAAACACGAAAAATATATCCAGTTTGGTAGCAAAGTAACTTATCTTGCCTTTGATAACATTTATTTGTTATATATTTGTTTTTTGACAACTTTTTCGAATCTATGTGTACAGTAATACAAACCCCACCGACCACTCTAATTTGTTTGGGGGGGGGGGGGATCTGATGTTGGGGCGCGCGCGCCCCAACATCACATCCAGCCCCCCCCCCCCAATGTACAAAGTAAAATCTTCGGAAAATGTTAAATAGTGTTCTAATTGGTAAATGTCGGTGCGTTACTTATGGAAAATTTGAAAATTCGATGTTCCAGGTAAAAAAAAAAAAAAACAGATAAATTAACCCCCCCCCCCCCTACTCCAACTTGGTGTGCTTTCCTTTTCTTATTTTATTTCTTTTTCAGCTAATTTTAAATTTTCCACCCAAAAAGCGCTATAATGTATTTTTGAAAATTAGAAAATTCTATGTCTTGGAAAAAAAAAATCCCCTCCCCCCAACGTAGCTTGCTTGGTGAAGCCGTCGTTCATGCTACAGCGTGCATGCGCGTAGCATAAACGGAAGCTGCAAAATGATGGAAAGAAGTTCGTGGGTTCAGGGGTAAATACCATGCAAACGGTAAATTTGCCCCAAGTTTGACTATCAGATTCGTTGTCAGCGACCTCAATTACCTATAAAAAAACAAATTAGAGTGGTCGGTGTTCTGTAGTAGCGTATCTGGATATTTACCTTTTTTTTTCTTGCTTAAAAAAAATAGCATTAATACAGTAAGTTAGGTAAACTGACTTTTTCGTTTAAAAAATGGAATTATTTCCCTTTCGTTATTAACTTTTTTTTAAAATTTTTTTTTTTTAATAAATATTTTGTGTTTTATATACATAAAGTACAATTGTTGAATGTTACTGTTTTGATTATATTCGTTTGGGGGTGGGTACAATTAAAAAATTAAGAAAGATTAAAATGAAGCGAAATTTAAGTTTCCATTCCATTTTTACAACAACCGTAAAACAGTGCATACTCAGCAAGTTTTATCGTAATTTATAAGCATATTGAAACACTAAATCAACATTTTATTTATTTTTTTGCATAATTAATGATGGAAGTATTTTTCTGTTTATTTTCTTAACATCTGTTAAAAAAAAAAAATAATTTGTACATTCTCTTGAAAAAAAGAATCAAACTTTTCTCTACTTTCACATGTGTTCCATTTTAACAAACTGAGCCACAGCAACGCGTGGCCGGGTACAGCTAGTGTATATATATATATATATATATATATATATATATAAAAGAAATTCTGACTTAACTAATTTAGAAATAAAATTGATTCTCCTAGCAGGAAAGTCCCTTATACAATTTAACAATAAGCTTTGGACTAGAAAGGATACCCCTGATAATTTTGACATCTTGATGGGTGCTTCTGACTCTCCAGAAGTTACAGATTTAGTGGGACTCTTCTTACTGAAAGAACTTAAATACCACTTTAAACATATCCAAGGGGGTCTTTATAGAGACGATGCCCTTTTTACTACAACAGCCAGGCCAAGAGAGTACAACAAAACTATTAAAAAATTACATAACTTCTTCAATAACTTTGGCCTTTCTATAATTATCGAACCAAACAAAAAAACTTCAAATTTTCTAGATATTACACTTAATCTTAACACCGAAACTCATAGCCCCTATCATAAACCTTATCTTACGCTTTTATACGTCCATAAATCTTCTAACCACCCTAACTCAATTATAAAATCTATAGTACCATCTGTCTCTAGAAGAATTTCTGCTCTTTCTGCTGATAGAAAAACTTTTAATAAAAATGCTACTTTCTTCAATAATGCTTTATGGAACTCAGGATACAAGGAAAAGATTAAATACAACAATTATGCTCCTCCTTCAGGCTGCCTTAAATCTGTAATCATACACAATATGACTTGTAAGAAACCAGTTCAAATAACAAGATCTGCCGCTATCAATAACAATGAACCAGTCTACATTTATAATCCAAACCAAAATACTAATCGCAATGCCTCTAACCCACCTAGTCGCACCAGGAGAAAGAAAAATATTTGATTTAATCCTCCATTTAGCCTAAATGTCAAAACTAATATACCTAAGGAATTCTTCAACATTGTACAAACCTCTTTCAAATACCCACACAGATATAGTTCTATTTTCAATAAAAATTCAATCCGGATTTCTTATTCAACAATGCCTAATTTAGCACAAAGAATCTTAACATCTAATAACAAAAAATTAAATCAGCCCAAAAAATCCCTTTCCCAATTAAACCCAAAACTAACTGTAATTGTAATAACAAACATCTTTGCCCACTCAATAATGATTGTATCCATAAAGATGTTATATATTCTTGCACTATTACTGAGCTCCCACACAATCCTCCCATAACAGACACTAATATTTCGTCTTCAAGTTATTCTTCTTCCCATCCTCCATCTGATATAGTTACTAATCCAATACACCATTCGAGCAGCCCTTCCATTTACAATCATACAACTAGTAATAATGATGATAATAATAATAATCATAATATTAATGAGAATAACAATATTTCTCCTAACAGCCATCCTAACACTAACACTCATTATCCCCTCCAAAATAGTCCTCATACAGACATTGTCCCACCATTTGTTGAACACTATGAACAAAATTCAAACTATTTAACTAATACAAATCAGAAAATTAATATTAATACCAGACCTCGAGCTTTTAATAAAGTACATACATATATCGGCGCTACTTCAACATTAATTAAGAAAAGAATATCAAACCACATTTCTTCTTTTAACAACCATAATTCTAATAATAACCAAGGAACTTCTCTAACCACTTTAATTAAAAAACTTAACTCTAACATACTCCCTTCTCAATCAAATGGACTATTATAAATAAAGTTAAGTCTTATACTCCAGGCTCTAAGTCATGTCGCCTCTGTACAACCGAAGCTATAACTATAATTACTTCCCTCAAAGTAACAATATAATAAATTCTAAAAATGAACTGATCTCTTTTTGTAAACATAAGTCCAAATTTAATTATGGCAATTTTGAAATTACATAGTTATTACTTTTACCTTTTATATAGATATAAAATATTTTTTCTTTAGCTTTTTCGTTTTTCGACATACTTCTTAATACTTTATAATTTAATAATCCTTTATTTTAATTCTTTATCTCTTCTTTGCATGGCCGGTTTTTTATCTGCATTTTCTGTTTTATTCTTTAAACTTTCCTATCTATCTAATATATCAATCTACCCACACTTTCATATCTTGTATGTATATTTACTTAAATTTTACTATATGGAATTTACTTTTTTTTTTTCCTGAAATTGCAGATACCGGCCATCTTCTCCCCTTAAATAATTTTTATTTTTATCTTTATTCTTTTCTTATTTTATATTATATATTATATTTTATTTTTTTATTTATTCTTTATTTTCTATTTATTTATTATATATTTATTTATTTATTTTCCTTTTTTATTTTCCTTTTAGTGTCGTTTAATAACTCTTGCTGACATTTTTTTTAAGTGATAACCTGTACACTTCAGTTGATCTATATTATTTTGCCCTATATATATATTTTCGCGCCTTTAACATTTCCTGTCTGGGTCGTTTTTACTTTTGTTTCCCTTTATTTTATATTTAACTTTATCATTTTTTTTTTCTCTCCTTTTTCTTCCTAGATCTTTTTTATTTATAGTTATGTCTCGGAAGTAGAGTAAAAAGCACATCTTATTTTTCTTTTATTAATATTTTTTTTTTTTTTCCTTGTACACATGTTTGTGAATAATTCCAAGGATTTTCTGCATTTGGATTATTATGGACCATCTTCTTCCAATCACGGGATGTCTTTGGATTTTACTTGTACAAATGGAAATTCTTTTAACTTTCTTGAAGTTTTACATTTGGATTTTACCGTCACTGGATTTTTTATCTTCCACCAGACTATCCATTCATGTGTAATCACCTTTTTCTTTACCATATTCCCTCTGCTTAACTTATTTTGTTTTCAAGTAAGATCTTTGACTTACTTGTTGTTTCATCAAATACTTCTGCATACAAAATCCGATCCCGCATTTTGTTAATTCCTACCCTCTGATGAGGAGAGTATTTCTTCAAAACTCCGTGGATTAAGGACCATCCATTTATCTAGTGTTTCCTTTTCAGATTAAATATGTTTTTAACTCATTTCAAAGTGTTTTTTAACATATTTTATTAACTGTTTGCTCATATATATATATATATATATATATATATATATATATAAATTTAAAGGAGATTAGAACAATAGTTTAAAGAGCTAAGTGTATTTTAATGTAACAGTGAAATTACTAGTTTAATTAAAATACAGGAAATAGAAAGTGCTCGTTGTAATTTAGATATATAATAAGCTCGATAGTTAAATGTCCTAGAGCTAATTCAATATTAAGTAATGTGATTTATAATTTAAAAATTAAAAAAAATTTTTTAAATTTAAAAATCAAATTTTAATTAAATTAAAAATCAGTTTCATAAGACAAAATCAATTATCTGTATGATCGTTTCGGAAATCCGTGCTTTTTATTGTGGTATACATGAAGTTATGTAGAACAATTATATATAGTTTTTTTGGTAAGCACGGTCTCCTCATCAGCAAATTTAGGAGGATTTTTATTGAATTTAAAAGACACCATAAATAAACCTAGCATTAAAAGTAAGGCAGATGAATCTGAAAAAATTGAAATAAAAGGTTTGGATTTAAAATTTATAAGAAAATTAATATGGGCTAGACATAGAAATGAGTAGAAAAAATATATATTTTTGAATTTACATAATAAATTTGATTTAAAAATATATAGAGATAGTTACCTTTTAATTTTTCTTTTTTTGAAATCAGGAACTGTGTTTAAAGTAGTCATTTAAATGTTTGCTATAGCTTTTTATTTTATTGAATGATGAATTTTAAAAGGGCGACGCTCGTGCAATAAATTGTTTCCGTTAGCGTATTTTTGATTTAAAGACGCTACAGTTTATATATATAGAGAGAATATTTATTTTACAAGTTTTTAAGGGGAGATAATTGTCATGTGTTCTTGACTTTATTTATTATTTGTTTTACGGGTCTAAGGGAGGTAATTGGTCTAACTTAATTTATTAAAAAAAAAAAAAAATAATTGTAATCTATTTTTACTAATGAGTAGTTTTTAATGATTTAAGGTGGTTTATATTTATTAAATTTAAACCAACGTTTATGATTACATGTCAGAAGCTCGTGTCTTGAATTTAATAGTTTGGTTGTACTTTTTATATCTTCATATTTTAAAATTTTTAGCGTCTCTTTTATACATAGTGCACAAAATTTATCTCCTGGTTTATATGATTTGCAAGTCTCAATTATTTGCCATTTTAAGTTGAAAGAAATATTGCTATTTTTTAGTTGCCAAATATAGTTGGATAGAGTAGTTTGGTTTGATAGAGAGTTATTTTTAAAAGAATGTTTGTGCGTTGAAATTCTATGTTTTATTAGGCCAGATGTGGAACCAATATATATTACCTCTTGATTATTGTGATTATTTTCCGTTAGGTCTATTGTTGGATTATTATGTGGTGGGTTGATTAGTAATTGATCGGTAGATTGATTTAAGTTGGTGTTATTATTTAATCTGGTAGTTATGGCTGTTAATAGGTTCTTGTAGATTTGGAGTTTTTGATACTGTGCAGCTATAGATAACACTTTTAATTTTACATGAGCCTTGTAGGGGACATTTATTTTTTCTTCTACAGTTACAGTCCGATGTATTTTGTATAGTTGTATTTTGTAGTTTATTAATTTTCTTATTATTAGAGCTAATTATTTTCGATCCAACTATATTTGGCAACTAAAAAATAGCAATATTTCTTTCAACTTAAAATGGCAAATAATTGAGACTTGCAAATCATATAAACAAGGAGATAAATTTTGTGCACTATGTACAAAAGAGATCCTAAAAATTTTAAAATATGAAGATATAAAAAGTACAACCAAACTATTAAATTCAAGACACGAGCTTCTGACATGTAATCATAAACGTTGGTTTAAATTTAATAAATATAAACCACCTTAAATCATTAAAAATTACTCATTAGTAAAAATAGATTACAATTATTATTTTTTTTTTTTTTAATAAATTAAGTTAGACCAATTACCTCCCTTAGACCCGTAAAACAAATAATAAAGTCAAGAACACATGACAATTATCTCCCCTTAAAAACTTGTAAAATAAATATTCTCTCTATATATATAAACTGTAGCGTCTTTAAATCAAAAATACGCTAACGGAAACAATTTATTGCACGAGCGTCGCCCTTTTAAAATTCATCATTCAATAAAATAAAAAGCTATAGCAAACATCTAAATGACTACTTTAAACACAGTTCCTGATTTCAAAAAAAGAAAAATTAAAAGGTAACTATCTCTATATATTTTTAAATCAAATTTATTATGTAAATTCAAAAATATATATTTTTCTCTACTTATTTCTATCTCTAACCCATATTAATTTTCTTATAAATTTTAAATCCAAACCTTTTATTTCAATTTTTTCAGATTCATCTGCCTTACTTTTAATGCTAGGTTTATTTATGGTGTCTTTTAAATTCAATAAAAATCCTCCTAAATTTGCTGATGAGGAGACCGTGCTTACCAAAAAAACTATATATAATTGTTCTACATAACTTCATGTATACCACAATAAAAAGCACGGATTTCCGAAACGATCGTACAGATAATTGATTTTGTTGTTGTTCCTTCTTATGAAACTGATTTTTAATTTAATTAAAATTTGATTTTTAAATTAAAAATTTTTTTTTTAATTTTTAAATTATAAATCACATTACATATATATATATATATATATATATATATATATATATATATATTGATTGATTGATAGATATATTTTTATTTTCAGGAGTTATTAATAAACTATAATAAATGTGAATGTTTTGTTGTGTCCCCTAAGAAAAAAATCTGGTTTATTAATTTATCAAATTTAATTCTTTTTTACTGGCCTTAAACGGATTTTATTTATATTCTAACTAATTTTGTAATCTGGTCCAATGGAGACAACTTTATTTGTAAGGCCTGATCAGCTTTACAAAAATCTTTTAAAATCGGATATTTTCAATCCTAATTAGAATGGGTAATAATTACTTTTATTCATATAATAATGTATATAACTTTATTCCTCCTCTATATATACTATTAACAGTTTGCATGCTTATGTTCTTCTTTAAATCGCCTAACCTAATATGAGTCAAATGTAAATTTCTTTTAATTAGTTTGAAAAAAAACTGCCTTATAAAAATTTTTAAATTATACTCATAAAGATTTTTTTTCTAAAAACCTAATCCATCAGATTGGAAAAATTTTAAATAAAAATAAAAATTGAACCATTTTTTAGACGTCATAGCCTTACCATTTAATTTTATTTTAAATTATATTATCAATTTTCTTTATCAAAAAAAACTTCACACTTATCAATAAATAGTTATATATTCTAAGGACCCTACTAGAAAACCATAATTCTATAAAAATACAAATTAAAATTTACCTCTGCCAGAAAAGCTCAATCATTATTAACAAGATATTTAAAATAATAAAATAATCAAAAAAATAAAACTCTCTTAAAAATAATTTTTGTTACTATAATAAAATAAGAATCCATTCATATATAACTACATCATAAAAAGATAAAAATATAATAAATAAAATTATTAATAATATATAATTAAGTTAATGATATTCAAATGAAATTACAATATTTCATAAACCCATTATACTTACTAAAAAATTATGCATTTATTTACAATTCCCTTAAGGTCCTAACATACTGTTTTAAAAATAATTTATATCTCCACACAAAAAAAGCAAACAAACAAAAAAAAAAACCCAAAGAAACTGGTCCAATAATATATGCACGTATATACTTATCAAAATTGGTAAAAAAAAATAACTATCATTCAAAAAACATGTGTAAACTCATACACACACACACCTAATAGAAATCCTAATATAAAAAAAAAAAACATATCTCCTCTCCACTAATCTAAGTATCATACGTTTTACAAATATAACTAAAATAAAACTAGCAAGCCGCGTGTGCATGGTCTCCCTCTTGTGCTCCATATGAAATGATGCCACAAAAAATAATGAAGAAATGATGAATGTGAGAAGTTTGAAGGAGCAATGTTGCCTTCACATTTTTGCCAAGTTTCAGAAAATTCTAATGGATGGGGCAAAAAGTGTCATTTTGGGCCATTTTTGACCTCTTTCGAGAGAAAGGTCTGGTGTGTATGATTTTTTATTATTATTTATTCTGGAAAATATTTGTGTGGCTTTTCTCTTAGCATTCAATATGAAATATGTCGGATATTGCAAGGTTTTCAAAATGTTTGTAAGGTATTTGAATTCTTCGTCCAGATATTCAGGACTGCAAATTCTGAAAGCGCGTAAGAAGAAACCTTGTTTTCATTTTATTGTTATGGTGTGAATAGAAATGTATGTAATCGTTTTTGTGTGTAGTTTTCCGCAAAACAGACATCTTCTTTTACCCACACACACCAATAATACAATAATCTATAACACACTAAACAAACTAAAAATTCCTATCGTACAAACAACATCACTAACCATAAGAAATATATTAAAAACCACGAAACATCTCTATAACAAACCAGTTTCCGATGGAGGTATATAGACTATTCCGTGCCATAATTGCCATCATAAATACGTTGGTGAAACTCAGCGTAAATTGGAAAAAAGGCTCAATGAACACAAAAGAGATATAAAAAATAGCAATTCTCTAAGTGCATTATTCTCTCATTCATTGCAACATAACCACACTTTTGACTTTAAACAAGCAAAAGTAGTTAAATTTATTTCAAATAAACCGCGCCGGAGACTTCTTGAATCTGCGCTTATCGCAATTTCAAGCACTATTAAACAACGTGGAGGTTTCTATAACATAGCGCCACTAATAAGTAAACTTTTATTAAAAGAACATTATTTAACTGTGGACACAGGTTAACTTTCTCACACCATTCAACACCCCCTGTAATAATTAACACATAATCTCAATCAATAAATTACATAAAAAACACTCATTTCATTTCTGTTACAAACTTATATTTGAATTTCAACAGATATATCTTTTTTTTTCCCAATAAGAATATAAACTTGCGTTCATAGTTTTAAAATTACATTAACGACTATATGACGTCACTAAAATTTCCTTCTCTTTAACAGCGCCAGCCCTTCCCCTCCTTTTTGAATTTCCAACATCATTTTTCCGTTTCTCTGAAATAGAACTGCATCACACTGTGCACGTGAAACATTTTCAAATATTTTGTACTGGTATATTTTTTGGTTTTTTAATCTCATTCATCCAGAGGAAGTTTCGAAATACAGACGAAACGTTGATGAACACATAATACGGTTTGTTCCTTTTTATTTTCTCTATACATTATATATATATATATATATATATATACATTGTTACAAATATGTGAAAAAAATATATAATTTGAGACAATAATTACTTTTAATATTATAAAAAAAAAAAAAAAAGGTCGAGAGAGAAAATTCTGTTTTATCGCGCTTTATATTGTCGTCTGCTCTCAGTGAATTTGTAAACATCCGGAAAAAGAAAAAAGAGAGAGAGAGAGAGAGAGAACATATGAAAATACAGCGAGGGGACGCCTATAAACTGTAAAGAAAGAGAGAGGGGGAGAGAGAAGGTATGAAACTAGAGAGAGGGAAAGCTGCAGGCATCCGCCTCGCATGTTATTGAGCGAGTGACGCGAGAGAGATGCAGGTACATATAGTGAGAGAGGGGGCGCCAAAGAGAGAGAGGAAGGTATATCATTAGAGAGAGGGAAAGGAGCGGCGCAGGGTGGCGAGACAGTTACGATATAGCAGCCGAGGAGGAGGGTCAGGGAAGCGACATTGTTGGCGATGGTGACGGCGTTTGTGGTGCTGACGACGGCGAAGAAATGAACGATATATTTTGACGACAAAGAAAACGAAAAAAAGGCGATAATGAGGAATGACGATGTATCCAATGGATGAAGGAATGAAATTGTTTCAAAAGAAAGGAATGCGACAGAAATATTTAAAACCTAGCGCTGAGTGAGTCGATTGTTTATTTTTCTCTCTCTATATCTCTCTCTCATATATGAAAACAACTACAAAAACAAAAACACAAAAAGGATATCCTTCCATTTTGGAGTTAAAAGCAGACGACAGGGTGTGAACTGTTTATTCCTTTTGCGCGGAAATTCTCTTTTGAATCTATTTCAAGTTTGTTTGTTCATCCAGTTACACATTCTCTTTTACTTTCGTTACAATATATTTTTATATATGTAAATAAAATTGTGTTAATTTTTCCATTGGCCTCGGTATTGTTACTTAGATGTGTTTTTCCTGTCTTGTGTTTATAAATGTCTTTCGAGAAAATGGATATATCCCTCCCGTACCTAAAAACCCGGGAAAACTAATTTCTTTTAAATAATTTTTTTTATATTTTGTGTTACGACTTTTACCCCTAGACATTCCGGGTCGTAACATAAATGGGGCTCTCGTCCGGGAATATCCTTCTCCAAAGACACTAGACAGTGGACACATTTAAAGTAACAAGAGGTGTTTAAAAAAAAAAAAAAAAAAAAAGATGGCACTGGTTCAAGCATTCCTAGAGTCACCGTCATTTGAAGAACTGTGCAAGATGAAAAAAGATGACATATTATCGATAGCGAGAGAGTATGAGTTAGACTACAGACCGGGTATGCGGAAAGCCAAACTAATTGAGATAGTGACGGAACATTTGGTCGATAATGACCTAGTGGACGAGTCCGTGTTGCGGATTTTGACAGAGAGCAGACCTGAACCCTGTCAGGAAAGAATTCGACATCCCCAGAAATATCCGGCTCGTGCCGACGTTTCATGAAGAAAATGTGGACGGGTATTTCCTACATTTTGAGAAGATAGCTTTGAGCGCTAAATGGCCCAGGGATGCATGGCCGATGCTGCTACAGAGGGCGCTGAAAGGAAAAGCACAGGAAGTATATACCTCCCTATCTTTAGCAGATTGCACCGACTACAACTGCCTGAAACGTGCAATCCTCCATAATTACGAGTTAGTGCCTAAGGCATATCGGCAACGATTTCGGTCATACCAAAAAGGTGACCAGACGTACGTCAAATTCTTCCGTCAGAAAGAAACTCATTTCAATAGGTGGACCTCAGCTAAAGATGCCACCTTTGATTACGAAAAACTCCGTCAAATGATCTTGATGGAGGAGTTCAAGAGCTGCCTCCCTAGTGAACTAAAATTATTCCTGGACGAGAGGTGGATCGACACAACATACGAAATGGCGATCCTTGCCGACGAGTACGCCCTGACGCATGCATGCGAGGGAAATAAACCCCTAAAATTATCCGAGACCCGCTCGAACTCCTGGAAAACAAGTAGCGTTACCCACAGCTTAGGGCATAGTCCAGACAGTAAGATATATAGACCCCCTGACATCAGAAACAGATCCCCAAACAACTCGATCCGACCACCCACCTATCAAATGACAAAGACACATAGGCCTGTAACGTGCTATTATTGCAGGAAGGTTGGACATATTGCAATGAACTGCCCCGCAAGGGAAAATGTGAACTCGATGAAAAGACCACTTGGTAAACCGCAAGGCTTTATCACCACCTACCAACCCCCTGCAGAGAACGACGGCGATAAAATCAGGGAGGAGTTCCAACCATTTGTGTCGGATGGTCTGATATATCCGATAACTGACCACACGAATTGGCAGAAAGTAAAAATCCTTCACGACACTGGAGCAACCCAATCACTGGTTTTAAAACAGAGTATGCCATGCGAGTCACAGACGGCGACAGGAGAATCCGTCATAATTCGCAGAATTGGGGGAAGGTATATTCACGTACCGATCCACCGAATCTCTCTTGATTCGAACATAGTACGTGGTCTAGTGGAAGTAGGCGTAGTTGATAGCCTACCCATGAAGGGTATCTCGATGTTACTCGGGAATGATCTAGCCGGCGAAAGAGTTGTTCCCCACCCGAGAGTGATGGTGGAGCCAAACACTTCAGAAAACACTGAGATGATAGAGGAACAACACCCCGGCATCTTCCCAGCGTGTGCAGTAACCCGTGCCCAGTCCGCAAAAAGAACAGCAGAGGAAAGGTTAGAGGCAAAAGATCGGTCCAGGGAAGATGAGGACATCGACCTATCAAAATCATTCATGAATCCTGAGGGGAAGCTCAACTAGCCACCCACAGATCCAAATAATACCATACCAACGAAACCTCCCTACAAGTTCCCGCTTCGCGGCAACTGATCATACAAGAACAGTGGAAGGATGATGGGATTTCCCCCCTCTTCGAAGAAGCACTGCCCAAAGAAGAACTGGAAAAAATACCCTCTGGATATTTTATAAAAAATGGTATACTGATGAGGAAATGGAGGCCCCCGCAATCCCCAGCTCACGAAGACTGGGCGGTGATATACCAACTAGTGTTACCAAAGGCACGTTGGGCCGAAGTGTTGGAAATAGTGCACGAAACCCCTTGGGAGGCCACTTAGGCATTTGT